>NW_027189144.1:208100-231649 GCF_040958095.1 Procambarus clarkii
ATTGAATTTTAAGCAAGTTTTCTTGCATTTTGTTTCGTACGAAAAATCATCGAATTTAACAATATTTTGACGTTTATCATCCCCTTTTCCTCTATGTGATTTAAACAAAATATCATCGAATTAGGCAATATTTTGCCGTTTTCCACGTTTTTGTGAATTTTCAGTTTATGGGTAATAATTCATTATATATACGATAAAAATGATGCAAACACATAATTGATTAGATAATAACCTTAAATACTTCATTTTCAATCAACTATTTGTTTCTCGTTAAAATACTGAGTAAGATATTGAAAAGGGGAGAAGTTCTGTTTTTATTGCATATATCGACGTTTCAGCCGGATTAGAGCGGTTTTACGTTTACATCTTCCATCGGTAATATAAACGGAAAATCATGAACATTTTAGTTAATTCTAATGAAAACACATTGGTTTTATCATTTGTATTGGAAACAACATTGTCATATGTCTTTTCTTGGATCTAAATAATACGAAACCTCGCTCTATGATTTGAAGTTAAAATCCTCAAATATGATAAAATAGTGACTTTTTAACGTTGTTCATGTAGTTTGATATTACGAAAATATATTCATTTTTACCAATATTTCGATACTATTTCATGTAGGGATCACGATATATGATTTGGCCTTCAAATCTCAGAATGTCGCATAATATTGCATTTTAAGAAAGTTTTCTTGCATTTTGTTTCGTACGAAAAATCATTGAATTTAACAATTATTTTGACGTTTATCATCCCCTTTTCCTCTATGTGATTTAAACAAAATATCATCGAATTAGGCAATATTTTTCCGTTTTCCACGTTTTTGTGAATTTTCAGTTTATGGGTAATAATTCATTATATATACGATAAAAATGATGCAAACACATAATTGATTAGATAATAACCTTAAATACTTCATTTTCAATCAACTATTTGTTTCTCGTTAAAATACTGAGTAAGATAGTGAAAAGGGGAGAAGTTCTGTTTTTATTGCATATATCGACGTTTCAGCCGGATTAGAGCGGTTTTACGTTTACATCTTCCATCGGTAATATAAACGGAAAATCATGAACATTTTAGTTAATTCTAATGAAAACACATTGGTTTTATCATTTGTATTGGAAACAACATTGTCATATGTCTTTTCTTGGATCTAAATAATACGAAACCTCGCTCTATGATTTGAAGTTAAAATCCTCAAATATGGTAAAATAGTGACTTTTTAACGTTGTTCATGTAGTTTGATATTACGAAAATATATTCATTTTTACCAATATTTCGATACTATTTCATGTAGGGATCACGATATCTGATTTGGCCTTCAAATCTCAGAATGTCGCATAATATTGAATTTTAAGCAAGTTTTCTTGCATTTTGTTTCGTACGAAAAATCATCGAATTTAACAATATTTTGACGTTTATCATCCCCTTTTCCTCTATGTGATTTAAACAAAATATCATCGAATTAGGCAATATTTTTCCGTTTTCCACGTTTTTGTGAATTTTCAGTTTATGGGTAATAATTCATTATATATACGATAAAAATGATGCAAACACATAATTGATTAGATAATAACCTTAAATACTTCATTTTCAATCAACTATTTGTTTCTCGTTAAAATACTGAGTAAGATATTGAAAAGGGGAGAAGTTCTGTTTTTATTGCATATATCGACGTTTCAGCCGGATTAGAGCGATTTTACGTGTACATCTTCCATCGGTAATATAAACGGAAAATCATGAACATTTTAGTTAATTCTAATGAAAACACATTGGTTTTATCATTTGTATTGGAAACAACATTGTCATATGTCTTTTCTTGGATCTAAATAATACGAAACCTCGCTCTATGATTTGAAGTTAAAATCCTCAAATATGGTAAAATAGTGACTTTTTAACGTTATTCATGTAGTTTGATATTACGAAAATATATTCATTTTTACCAATATTTCGATACTATTTCATGTAGGGATCACGATACCTGATTTGGCCTTCAAATCTCAGAATGTCGCATAATATTGCATTTTAAGAAAGTTTTCTTGCATTTTGTTTCGTACGAAAAATCATCGAATTTAACAATATTTTGACGTTTATCATCCCCTTTTCCTCTATGTGATTTAAACAAAATATCATCGAATTAGGCAATATTTTACCGTTTTCCACGTTTTTGTGAATTTTCAGTTCATGGGTAATAATTCATTATATATACGATAAAAATGATGCAAACACATAATTGATTAGATAATAACCTTAAATACTTCATTTTCAATCAACAATTTGTTTCTCGTTAAAATACTGAGTAAGATATTGAAAAGGGGAGAAGTTCTGTTTTTATTGCATATATCGACGTTTCAGCCGGATTAGAGCGGTTTTACGTTTACATCTTCCATCGGTAATATAAACGGAAAATCATGAACATTTTAGTTAATTCTAATGAAAACACATTGGTTTTATCATTTGTATTGGAAACAACATTGTCATATGTCTTTTCTTGGATCTAAATAATACGAAACCTCGCTCTATGATTTGAAGTTAAAATCCTCAAATATGGTAAAATAGTGACTTTTTAACGTTGTTCATGTAGTTTGATATTACGAAAATATATTCATTTTTACCAATATTTCGATACTATTTCATGTAGGGATCACGATATATGATTTGGCCTTCAAATCTCAGAATGTCGCATAATATTGCATTTTAAGAAAGTTTTCTTGCATTTTGTTTCGTACGAAAAATCATTGAATTTAACAATATTTTGACGTTTATCATCCCCTTTTCCTCTATGTGATTTAAACAAAATATCATCGAATTAGGCAATATTTTTCCGTTTTCCACGTTTTTGTGAATTTTCAGTTTATGGGTAATAATTCCTTATATATACGATAAAAATTATGCAAACACATAATTGATTAGATAATAACCTTAAATACTTCATTTTCAATCAACTATTTGTTTCTCGTTAAAATTCTGAGTAAGATAGTGAAAAGGGGAGAAGTTCTGTTTTTATTGCATATATCGACGTTTCAGCCGGATTAGAGCGGTTTTACGTTTACATCTTCCATCGGTAATATAAACGGAAAATCATGAACATTTTAGTTAATTCTAATGAAAACACATTGGTTTTATCATTTGTATTGGAAACAACATTGTCATATGTCTTTTCTTGGATCTAAATAATACGAAACCTCGCTCTATGATTTGAAGTTAAAATCCTCAAATATAGTAAAATAATGAACTTTTAACGTTGTTCATGTAGTTTGATATTACGAAAATATATTCATTTTTACCAATATTTCGATACTATTTCATGTAGGGATCACGATATCTGATTTGGCCTTCAAATCTCAGAATGTCGCATAATATTGAATTTTAAGCAAGTTTTCTTGCATTTTGTTTCGTACGAAAAATCATCGAATTTAACAATATTTTGACGTTTATCATCCCCTTTTCCTCTATGTGATTTAAACAAAATATCATCGAATTAGGCAATATTTTGCCGTTTTCCACGTTTTTGTGAATTTTCAGTTTATGGGTAATAATTCATTATATATACGATAAAAATGATGCAAACACATAATTGATTAGATAATAACCTTAAATACTTCATTTTCAATCAACTATTTGTTTCTCGTTAAAATACTGAGTAAGATATTGAAAAGGGGAGAAGTTCTGTTTTTATTGCATATATCGACGTTTCAGCCGGATTACAGCGGTTTTACGTTTACATCTTCCATCGGTAATATAAACGGAAAATCATGAACATTTTAGTTAATTCTAATGAAAACACATTGGTTTTATCATTTGTATTGGAAACAACATTGTCATATGTCTTTTCTTGGATCTAAATAATACGAAACCTCGCTCTATGATTTGAAGTAAAATCCTCAAATATGGTAAAATAGTGACTTTTTAACGTTGTTCATGTAGTTTGATATTACGAAAATATATTCATTTTTACCAATATTTCGATACTATTTCATGTAGGGATCACGATATATGATTTGGCCTTCAAATCTCAGAATGTCGCATAATATTGCATTTTAAGAAAGTTTTCTTGCATTTTGTTTCGTACGAAAAATCATTGAATTTAACATTATTTTGACGTTTATCATCCCCTTTTCCTCTATGTGATTTAAACAAAATATCATCGAATTAGGCAATATTTTTCCGTTTTCCACGTTTTTGTGAATTTTCAGTTTATGGGTAATAATTCATTATATATACGATAAAAATGATGCAAACACATAATTGATTAGATAATAACCTTAAATACTTCATTTTCAATCAACTATTTGTTTCTCGTTAAAATACTGAGTAAGATAGTGAAAAGGGGAGAAGTTCTGTTTTTATTGCATATATCGACGTTTCAGCCGGATTAGAGCGGTTTTACGTTTACATCTTCCATCGGTAATATAAACGGAATATCATGAACATTTTAGTTAATTCTAATGAAAACACATTGGTTTTATCATTTGTATTGGAAACAACATTGTCATATGTCTTTTCTTGGATCTAAATAATACGAAACCTCGCTCTATGATTTGAAGTTAAAATCCTCAAATATGGTAAAATAGTGACTTTTTAACGTTGTTCATGTAGTTTGATATTACGAAAATATATTCATTTTTACCAATATTTCGATACTATTTCATGTAGGGATCACGATATCTGATTTGGCCTTCAAATCTCAGAATGTCGCATAATATTGAATTTTAAGCAAGTTTTCTTGCATTTTGTTTCGTACGAAAAATCATCGAATTTAACAATATTTTGACGTTTATCATCCCCTTTTCCTCTATGTGATTTAAACAAAATATCATCGAATTAGGCAATATTTTTCCGTTTTCCACGTTTTTGTGAATTTTCAGTTTATGGGTAATAATTCATTATATATACGATAAAAATGATGCAAACACATAATTGATTAGATAATAACCTTAAATACTTCATTTTCAATCAACTATTTGTTTCTCGTTAAAATACTGAGTAAGATATTGAAAAGGGGAGAAGTTCTGTTTTTATTGCATATATCGACGTTTCAGCCGGATTAGAGCGATTTTACGTGTACATCTTCCATCGGTAATATAAACGGAAAATCATGAACATTTTAGTTAATTCTAATGAAAACACATTGGTTTTATCATTTGTATTGGAAACAACATTGTCATATGTCTTTTCTTGGATCTAAATAATACGAAACCTCGCTCTATGATTTGAAGTTAAAATCCTCAAATATGGTAAAATAGTGACTTTTTAACGTTATTCATGTAGTTTGATATTACGAAAATATATTCATTTTTACCAATATTTCGATACTATTTCATGTAGGGATCACGATACCTGATTTGGCCTTCAAATCTCAGAATGTCGCATAATATTGCATTTTAAGAAAGTTTTCTTGCATTTTGTTTCGTACGAAAAATCATCGAATTTAACAATATTTTGACGTTTATCATCCCCTTTTCCTCTATGTGATTTAAACAAAATATCATCGAATTAGGCAATATTTTACCGTTTTCCACGTTTTTGTGAATTTTCAGTTCATGGGTAATAATTCATTATATATACGATAAAAATGATGCAAACACATAATTGATTAGATAATAACCTTAAATACTTCATTTTCAATCAACAATTTGTTTCTCGTTAAAATACTGAGTAAGATATTGAAAAGGGGAGAAGTTCTGTTTTTATTGCATATATCGACGTTTCAGCCGGATTAGAGCGGTTTTACGTTTACATCTTCCATCGGTAATATAAACGGAAAATCATGAACATTTTAGTTAATTCTAATGAAAACACATTGGTTTTATCATTTGTATTGGAAACAACATTGTCATATGTCTTTTCTTGGATCTAAATAATACGAAACCTCGCTCTATGATTTGAAGTTAAAATCCTCAAATATGGTAAAATAGTGACTTTTTAACGTTGTTTATGTAGTTTGATATTACGAAAATATATTCATTTTTACCAATATTTCGATACTATTTCATGTAGGGATCACGATATATGATTTGGCCTTCAAATCTCAGAATGTCGCATAATATTGCATTTTAAGAAAGTTTTCTTGCATTTTGTTTCGTACGAAAAATCATTGAATTTAACAATATTTTGACGTTTATCATCCCCTTTTCCTCTATGTGATTTAAACAAAATATCATCGAATTAGGCAATATTTTGCCGTTTTCCACGTTTTTGTGAATTTTCAGTTTATGGGTAATAATTCATTATATATACGATAAAAATGATGCAAACACATAATTTATTAGATAATAACCTTAAATACTTCATTTTCAATCAACTATTTGTTTCTCGTTAAAATACTGAGTAAGATATTGAAAAGGGGAGAAGTTCTGTTTTTATTGCATATATCGACGTTTCAGCCGGATTAGAGCGGTTTTACGTTTACATCTTCCATCGGTAATATAAACGGAAAATCATGAACATTTTAGTTAATTCTAATGAAAACACATTGGTTTTATCATTTGTATTGGAAACAACATTGTCATATGTCTTTTCTTGGATCTAAATAATACGAAACCTCGCTCTATGATTTGAAGTTAAAATCCTCAAATATGGTAAAATAGTGACTTTTTAACGTTGTTCATGTAGTTTGATATTACGAAAATATATTCATTTTTACCAATATTTCGATACTATTTCATGTAGGGATCACGATATCTGATTTGGCCTTCAAATCTCAGAATGTCGCATAATATTGAATTTTAAGCAAGTTTTCTTGCATTTTGTTTCGTACGAAAAATCATCGAATTTAACAATATTTTGACGTTTATCATCCCCTTTTCCTCTATGTGATTTAAACAAAATATCATCGAATTAGGCAATATTTTGCCGTTTTCCACGTTTTTGTGAATTTTCAGTTTATGGGTAATAATTCGTTATATATACGATAAAAATGATGCAAACACATAATTGATTAGATAATAAACTTAAATACTTCATTTTCAATCAACTATTTGTTTCTCGTTAAAATACTGAGTAAGATATTGAAAAGGGGAGAAGTTCTATTTTTATTGCATATATCGACGTTTCAGCCGGATTAGAGCGGTTTTACGTTTACATCTTCCATCGGTAATATAAACGGAAAATCATGAACATTTTAGTTAATTCTAATGAAAACACATTGGTTTTATCATTTGTATTGGAAACAACATTGTCATATGTCTTTTCTTGGATCTAAATAATACGAAACCTCGCTCTATGATTTGAAGTTAAAATCCTCAAATATGGTAAAATAATGACTTTTTAACGTTGTTCATGTAGTTTGATATTACGAAAATATATTCATTTTTACCAATATTTCGATACTATTTCATGTAGGGATCACGATATCTGATTTGGCCTTCAAATCTCAGAATGTCGCATAATATTGAATTTTAAGCAAGTTTTCTTGCATTTTGTTTCGTACGAAAAATCATCGAATTTAACAATATTTTGACGTTTATCATCCCCTTTTCCTCTATGTGATTTAAACAAAATATCATCGAATTAGGCAATATTTTGCCGTTTTCCACGTTTTTGTGAATTTTCAGTTTATGGGTAATAATTCATTATATATACGATAAAAATGATGCAAACACATAATTGATTAGATAATAACCTTAAATACTTCATTTTCAATCAACTATTTGTTTCTCGTTAAAATACTGAGTAAGATATTGAAAAGGGGAGAAGTTCTGTTTTTATTGCATATATCGACGTTTCAGCCGGATTAGAGCGGTTTTACGTTTACATCTTCCATCGGTAATATAAACGGAAAATCATGAACATTTTAGTTAATTCTAATGAAAACACATTGGTTTTATCATTTGTATTGGAAACAACATTGTCATATGTCTTTTCTTGGATCTAAATAATACGAAACCTCGCTCTATGATTTGAAGTTAAAATCCTCAAATATGGTAAAATAGTGACTTTTTAACGTTGTTCATGTAGTTTGATATTACGAAAATATATTCATTTTTACCAATATTTCGATACTATTTCATGTAGGGATCACGATATCTGATTTGGCCTTCAAATCTCAGAAATGTCGCATAATATTGAATTTTAAGCAAGTTTTCTTGCATTTTGTTTCGTACGAAAAATCATCGAATTTAACAATATTTTGACGTTTATCATCCCCTTTTCCTCTATGTGATTTAAACAAAATATCATCGAATTATGCAATATTTTGCCGTTTTCCACGTTTTTGTGAATTTTCAGTTTATGGGTAATAATTCGTTATATATACGATAAAAATGATGCAAACACATAATTGATTAGATAATAACCTTAAATACTTCATTTTCAATCAACTATTTGTTTCTCGTTAAAATACTGAGTAAGATATTGAAAAGGGGAGAAGTTCTGTTTTTATTGCATATATCGACGTTTCAGCCGGATTAGAGCGGTTTTACGTCGATATTACATCTTCCATCGGTAATATAAACGGAAAATCATGAACATTTTAGTTAATTCTAATGAAAACACATTGGTTTTATCATTTGTATTGGAAACAACATTGTCATATGTCTTTTCTTGGATCTAAATAATACGAAACCTCGCTCTATGATTTGAAGTTAAAATCCTCAAATATGGTAAAATAGTGACTTTTTAACGTTATTCATGTAGTTTGATATTACGAAAATATATTCATTTTTACCAATATTTCGATACTATTTCATGTAGGGATCACGATACCTGATTTGGCCTTCAAATCTCAGAATGTCGCATAATATTGCATTTTAAGAAAGTTTTCTTGCATTTTGTTTCGTACGAAAAATCATCGAATTTAACAATATTTTGACGTTTATCATCCCCTTTTCCTCTATGTGATTTAAACAAAATATCATCGAATTAGGCAATATTTTACCGTTTTCCACGTTTTTGTGAATTTTCAGTTCATGGGTAATAATTCATTATATATACGATAAAAATGATGCAAACACATAATTGATTAGATAATAACCTTAAATACTTCATTTTCAATCAACAATTTGTTTCTCGTTAAAATACTGAGTAAGATATTGAAAAGGGGAGAAGTTCTGTTTTTATTGCATATATCGACGTTTCAGCCGGATTAGAGCGGTTTTACGTTTACATCTTCCATCGGTAATATAAACGGAAAATCATGAACATTTTAGTTAATTCTAATGAAAACACATTGGTTTTATCATTTGTATTGGAAACAACATTGTCATATGTCTTTTCTTGGATCTAAATAATACGAAACCTCGCTCTATGATTTGAAGTTAAAATCCTCAAATATGGTAAAATAATGACTTTTTAACGTTGTTCATGTAGTTTGATATTACGAAAATATATTCATTTTTACCAATATTTCGATACTATTTCATGTAGGGATCACGATATCTGATTTGGCCTTCAAATCTCAGAATGTCGCATAATATTGAATTTTAAGCAAGTTTTCTTGCATTTTGTTTCGTACGAAAAATCATCGAATTTAACAATATTTTGACGTTTATCATCCCCTTTTCCTCTATGTGATTTAAACAAAATATCATCGAATTAGGCAATATTTTGCCGTTTTCCACGTTTTTGTGAATTTTCAGTTTATGGGTAATAATTCATTATATATACGATAAAAATGATGCAAACACATAATTGATTAGATAATAACCTTAAATACTTCATTTTCAATCAACTATTTGTTTCTCGTTAAAATACTGAGTAAGATATTGAAAAGGGGAGAAGTTCTGTTTTTATTGCATATATCGACGTTTCAGCCGGATTAGAGCGGTTTTACGTTTACATCTTCCATCGGTAATATAAACGGAAAATCATGAACATTTTAGTTAATTCTAATGAAAACACATTGGTTTTATCATTTGTATTGGAAACAACATTGTCATATGTCTTTTCTTGGATCTAAATAATACGAAACCTCGCTCTATGATTTGAAGTTAAAATCCTCAAATATGGTAAAATAGTGACTTTTTAACGTTGTTCATGTAGTTTGATATTACGAAAATATATTCATTTTTACCAATAATTCGATACTATTTAATGTAGGGATCACGATATCTGATTTGGCCTTCAAATCTCAGAATGTCGCATAATATTGAATTTTAAGCAAGTTTTCTTGCATTTTGTTTCGTACGAAAAATCATCGAATTTAACAATATTTTGACGTTTATCATCCCCTTTTCCTCTATGTGATTTAAACAAAATATCATCGAATTAGGCAATATTTTGCCGTTTTCCACGTTTTTGTGAATTTTCAGTTTATGGGTAATAATTCGTTATATATACGATAAAAATGATGCAAACACATAATTGATTAGATAATAACCTTAAATACTTCATTTTCAATCAACTATTTGTTTCTCGTTAAAATACTGAGTAAGATATTGAAAAGGGGAGAAGTTCTGTTTTTATTGCATATATCGACGTTTCAGCCGGATTAGAGCGGTTTTACGTTTACATCTTCCATCGGTAATATAAACGGAAAATCATGAACATTTTAGTTAATTCTAATGAAAACACATTGGTTTTATCATTTGTATTGGAAACAACATTGTCATATGTCTTTTCTTGGATCTAAATAATACGAAACCTCGCTCTATGATTTGAAGTTAAAATCCTCAAATATGGTAAAATAATGACTTTTTAACGTTGTTCATGTAGTTTGATATTACGAAAATATATTCATTTTTACCAATATTTCGATACTATTTCATGTAGGGATCACGATATCTGATTTGGCCTTCAAATCTCAGAATGTCGCATAATATTGAATTTTAAGCAAGTTTTCTTGCATTTTGTTTCGTACGAAAAATCATCGAATTTAACAATATTTTGACGTTTATCATCCCCTTTTCCTCTATGTGATTTAAACAAAATATCATCGAATTAGGCAATATTTTGCCGTTTTCCACGTTTTTGTGAATTTTCAGTTTATGGGTAATAATTCGTTATATATACGATAAAAATGATGCAAACACATAATTGATTAGATAATAACCTTAAATACTTCATTTTCAATCAACTATTTGTTTCTCGTTAAAATACTGAGTAAGATATTGAAAATGGGAGAAGTTCTGTTTTTATTCCATATATCGACGTTTCAGCCGGATTAGAGCGGTTTTACGTGTACATCTTCCATCGGTAATATAAACGGAAAATCATGAACATTTTAGTTAATTCTAATGAAAACACATTGGTTTTATCATTTGTATTGGAAACAACATTGTCATATGTCTTTTCTTGGATCTAAATAATACGAAACCTCGCTCTATGATTTGAAGTTAAAATCCTCAAATATGGTAAAATAGTGACTTTTTAACGTTATTCATGTAGTTTGATATTACGAAAATATATTCATTTTTACCAATATTTCGATACTATTTCATGTAGGGATCACGATACCTGATTTGGCCTTCAAATCTCAGAATGTCGCATAATATTGCATTTTAAGAAAGTTTTCTTGCATTTTGTTTCGTACGAAAAATCATCGAATTTAACAATATTTTGACGTTTATCATCCCCTTTTCCTCTATGTGATTTAAACAAAATATCATCGAATTAGGCAATATTTTACCGTTTTCCACGTTTTTGTGAATTTTCAGTTCATGGGTAATAATTCATTATATATACGATAAAAATGATGCAAACACATAATTGATTAGATAATAACCTTAAATACTTCATTTTCAATCAACAATTTGTTTCTCGTTAAAATACTGAGTAAGATATTGAAAAGGGGAAAAGTTCTGTTTTTATTGCATATATCGACGTTTCAGCCGGATTAGAGCGGTTTTACGTTTACATCTTCCATCGGTAATATAAACGGAAAATCATGAACATTTTAGTTAATTCTAATGAAAACACATTGGTTTTATCATTTGTATTGGAAACAACATTGTCATATGTCTTTTCTTGGATCTAAATAATACGAAACCTCGCTCTATGATTTGAAGTTAAAATCCTCAAATATGGTAAAATAGTGACTTTTTAACGTTATTCATGTAGTTTGATATTACGAAAATATATTCATTTTTACCAATATTTCGATACTATTTCATGTAGGGATCACGATACCTGATTTGGCCTTCAAATCTCAGAATGTCGCATAATATTGCATTTTAAGAAAGTTTTCTTGCATTTTGTTTCGTACGAAAAATCATCGAATTTAACAATATTTTGACGTTTATCATCCCCTTTTCCTCTGTGATTTAAACAAAATATCATCGAATTAGGCAATATTTTGCCGTTTTCCACGTTTTTGTGAATTTTCAGTTTATGGGTAATAATTCGTTATATATACGATAAAAATGATGCAAACACATAATTGATTAGATAATAACCTTAAATACTTCATTTTCAATCAACTATTTGTTTCTCGTTAAAATACTGAGTAAGATATTGAAAAGGGGAGAAGTTCTGTTTTTATTGCATATATCGACGTTTCAGCCGGATTACAGCGGTTTTACGTTTACATCTTCCATCGGTAATATAAACGGAAAATCATGAACATTTTAGTTAATTCTAATGAAAACACATTGGTTTTATCATTTGTAGTGGAAACAACATTGTCATATGTCTTTTCTTGGATCTAAATAATACGAAACCTCGCTCTATGATTTGAAGTTAAAATCCTCAAATATGGTAAAATAGTGACTTTTTAACGTTGTTCATGTAGTTTGATATTACGAAAATATATTCATTTTTACCAATATTTCGATACTATTTCATGTAGGGATCACGATATCTGATTTGGCCTTCAAATCTCAGAATGTCGCATAATATTGAATTTTAAGCAAGTTTTCTTGCATTTTGTTTCGTACGAAAAATCATCGAATTTAACAATATTTTGACGTTTATCATCCCCTTTTCCTCTATGTGATTTAAACAAAATATCATCGAATTAGGCAATATTTTGCCGTTTTCCACGTTTTTGTGAATTTTCAGTTTATGGGTAATAATTCGTTATATATACGATAAAAATGATGCAAACACATAATTGATTAGATAATAACCTTAAATACTTCATTTTCAATCAACTATTTGTTTCTCGTTAAAATACTGAGTAAGATATTGAAAATGGGAGAAGTTCTGTTTTTATTCCATATATCGACGTTTCAGCCGGATTAGAGCGGTTTTACGTGTACATCTTCCATCGGTAATATAAACGGAAAATCATGAACATTTTAGTTAATTCTAATGAAAACACATTGGTTTTATCATTTGTATTGGAAACAACATTGTCATATGTCTTTTCTTGGATCTAAATAATACGAAACCTCGCTCTATGATTTGAAGTTAAAATCCTCAAATATGGTAAAATAGTGACTTTTTAACGTTATTCATGTAGTTTGATATTACGAAAATATATTCATTTTTACCAATATTTCGATACTATTTCATGTAGGGATCACGATACCTGATTTGGCCTTCAAATCTCAGAATGTCGCATAATATTGCATTTTAAGAAAGTTTTCTTGCATTTTGTTTCGTACGAAAAATCATCGAATTTAACAATATTTTGACGTTTATCATCCCCTTTTCCTCTATGTGATTTAAACAAAATATCATCGAATTAGGCAATATTTTACCGTTTTCCACGTTTTTGTGAATTTTCAGTTCATGGGTAATAATTCATTATATATACGATAAAAATGATGCAAACACATAATTGATTAGATAATAACCTTAAATACTTCATTTTCAATCAACAATTTGTTTCTCGTTAAAATACTGAGTAAGATATTGAAAAGGGGAAAAGTTCTGTTTTTATTGCATATATCGACGTTTCAGCCGGATTAGAGCGGTTTTACGTTTACATCTTCCATCGGTAATATAAACGGAAAATCATGAACATTTTAGTTAATTCTAATGAAAACACATTGGTTTTATCATTTGTATTGGAAACAACATTGTCATATGTCTTTTCTTGGATCTAAATAATACGAAACCTCGCTCTATGATTTGAAGTTAAAATCCTCAAATATGGTAAAATAGTGACTTTTTAACGTTGTTCATGTAGTTTGATATTACGAAAATATATTCATTTTTACCAATATTTCGATACTATTTCATGTAGGGATCACGATATATGATTTGGCCTTCAAATCTCAGAATGTCGCATAATATTGCATTTTAAGAAAGTTTTCTTGCATTTTGTTTCGTACGAAAAATCATTGAATTTAACAATATTTTGACGTTTATCATCCCCTTTTCCTCTATGTGATTTAAACAAAATATCATCGAATTAGGCAATATTTTTCCGTTTTCCACGTTTTTGTGAATTTTCAGTTTATGGGTAATAATTCATTATATATACGATAAAAATTATGCAAACACATAATTGATTAGATAATAACCTTAAATACTTCATTTTCAATCAACTATTTGTTTCTCGTTAAAATACTGAGTAAGATATTGAAAAGGGGAGAAGTTCTGTTTTTATTGCATATATCGACGTTTCAGCCGGATTAGAGCGGTTTTACGTTTACATCTTCCATCGGTAATATAAACGGAAAATCATGAACATTTTAGTTAATTCTAATGAAAACACATTGGTTTTATCATTTGTATTGGAAACAACATTGTCATATGTCTTTTCTTGGATCTAAATAATACGAAACCTCGCTCTATGATTTGAAGTTAAAATCCTCAAATATGGTAAAATAGTGACTTTTTAACGTTGTTCATGTAGTTTGATATTACGAAAATATATTCATTTTTACCAATATTTCGATACTATTTCATGTAGGGATCACGATATCTGATTTGGCCTTCAAATCTCAGAATGTCGCATAATATTGAATTTTAAGCAAGTTTTCTTGCATTTTGTTTCGTACGAAAAATCATCGAATTTAACAATATTTTGACGTTTATCATCCCCTTTTCCTCTATGTGATTTAAACAAAATATCATCGAATTAGGCAATATTTTGCCGTTTTCCACGTTTTTGTGAATTTTCAGTTTATGGGTAATAATTCATTATATATACGATAAAAAAGATGCAAACACATAATTGATTAGATAATAACCTTAAATACTTCATTTTCAATCAACTGTTTGTTTCTCGTTAAAATACTGAGTAAGATATTGAAAAGGGGAGAAGTTCTGTTTTTATTGCATATATCGACGTTTCAGCCGGATTAGAGCGGTTTTACGTGTACATCTTCCATCGGTAATATAAACGGAAAATCATGAACATTTTAGTTAATTCTAATGAAAACACATTGGTTTTATCATTTGTATTGGAAACAACATTGTCATGTCTTTTCTTGGATCTAAATAATACGAAACCTCGCTCTATGATTTGAAGTTAAAATCCTCAAATATGGTAAAATAGTGACTTTTTAACGTTGTTCATGTAGTTTGATATTACGAAAATATATTCATTTTTACCAATATTTCGATACTATTTCATGTAGGGATCACGATATCTGATTTGGCCTTCAAATCTCAGAATGTCGCATAATATTGAATTTTAAGCAAGTTTTCTTGCATTTTGTTTCGTACGAAAAATCATCGAATTTAACAATATTTTGACGTTTATCATCCCCTTTTCCTCTATGTGATTTAAACAAAATATCATCGAATTAGGCAATATTTTTCCGTTTTCCACGTTTTTGTGAATTTTCAGTTTATGGGTAATAATTCATTATATATACGATAAAAATGATGCAAACACATAATTGATTAGATAATAACCTTAAATACTTCATTTTCAATCAACTATTTGTTTCTCGTTAAAATACTGAGTAAGATATTGAAAAGGGGAGAAGTTCTGTTTTTATTGCATATATCGACGTTTCAGCCGGATTAGAGCGATTTTACGTGTACATCTTCCATCGGTAATATAAACGGAAAATCATGAACATTTTAGTTAATTCTAATGAAAACACATTGGTTTTATCATTTGTATTGGAAACAACATTGTCATATGTCTTTTCTTGGATCTAAATAATACGAAACCTCGCTCTATGATTTGAAGTTAAAATCCTCAAATATGGTAAAATAGTGACTTTTTAACGTTGTTCATGTAGTTTGATATTACGAAAATATATTCATTTTTACCAATATTTCGATACTATTTCATGTAGGGATCACGATATATGATTTGGCCTTCAAATCTCAGAATGTCGCATAATATTGCATTTTAAGAAAGTTTTCTTGCATTTTGTTTCGTACGAAAAATCATTGAATTTAACAATATTTTGACGTTTATCATCCCCTTTTCCTCTATGTGATTTAAACAAAATATCATCGAATTAGGCAATATTTTTCCGTTTTCCACGTTTTTGTGAATTTTCAGTTTATGGGTAATAATTCATTATATATACGATAAAAATGATGCAAACACATAATTGATTAGATAATAACCTTAAATACTTCATTTTCAATCAACTATTTGTTTCTCGTTAAAATTCTGAGTAAGATAGTGAAAAGGGGAGAAGTTCTGTTTTTATTGCATATATCGACGTTTCAGCCGGATTAGAGCGGTTTTACGTTTACATCTTCCATCGGTAATATAAACGGAAAATCATGAACATTTTAGTTAATTCTAATGAAAACACATTGGTTTTATCATTTGTATTGGAAACAACATTGTCATATGTCTTTTCTTGGATCTAAATAATACGAAACCTCGCTCTATGATTTGAAGTTAAAATCCTCAAATATGGTAAAATAGTGACTTTTTAACGTTATTCATGTAGTTTGATATTACGAAAATATATTCATTTTTACCAATATTTCGATACTATTTCATGTAGGGATCACGATACCTGATTTGGCCTTCAAATCTCAGAATGTCGCATAATATTGCATTTTAAGAAAGTTTTCTTGCATTTTGTTTCGTACGAAAAATCATCGAATTTAACAATATTTTGACGTTTATCATCCCCTTTTCCTCTGTGATTTAAACAAAATATCATCGAATTAGGCAATATTTTGCCGTTTTCCACGTTTTTGTGAATTTTCAGTTTATGGGTAATAATTCATTATATATACGATAAAAATGATGCAAACACATAATTGATTAGATAATAACCTTAAATACTTCATTTTCAATCAACTATTTGTTTCTCGTTAAAATACTGAGTAAGATATTGAAAAGGGGAGAAGTTCTGTTTTTATTGCATATATCGACGTTTCAGCCGGATTACAGCGGTTTTACGTTTACATCTTCCATCGGTAATATAAACGGAAAATCATGAACATTTTAGTTAATTCTAATGAAAACACATTGGTTTTATCATTTGTAGTGGAAACAACATTGTCATATGTCTTTTCTTGGATCTAAATAATACGAAACCTCGCTCTATGATTTGAAGTTAAAATCCTCAAATATGGTAAAATAGTGACTTTTTAACGTTGTTCATGTAGTTTGATATTACGAAAATATATTCATTTTTACCAATATTTCGATACTATTTCATGTAGGGATCACGATATCTGATTTGGCCTTCAAATCTCAGAATGTCGCATAATATTGAATTTTAAGCAAGTTTTCTTGCATTTTGTTTCGTACGAAAAATCATCGAATTTAACAATATTTTGACGTTTATCATCCCCTTTTCCTCTATGTGATTTAAACAAAATATCATCGAATTAGGCAATATTTTGCCGTTTTCCACGTTTTTGTGAATTTTCAGTTTATGGGTAATAATTCGTTATATATACGATAAAAATGATGCAAACACATAATTGATTAGATAATAACCTTAAATACTTCATTTTCAATCAACTATTTGTTTCTCGTTAAAATACTGAGTAAGATATTGAAAATGGGAGAAGTTCTGTTTTTATTCCATATATCGACGTTTCAGCCGGATTAGAGCGGTTTTACGTGTACATCTTCCATCGGTAATATAAACGGAAAATCATGAACATTTTAGTTAATTCTAATGAAAACACATTGGTTTTATCATTTGTATTGGAAACAACATTGTCATATGTCTTTTCTTGGATCTAAATAATACGAAACCTCGCTCTATGATTTGAAGTTAAAATCCTCAAATATGGTAAAATAGTGACTTTTTAACGTTATTCATGTAGTTTGATATTACGAAAATATATTCATTTTTACCAATATTTCGATACTATTTCATGTAGGGATCACGATACCTGATTTGGCCTTCAAATCTCAGAATGTCGCATAATATTGCATTTTAAGAAAGTTTTCTTGCATTTTGTTTCGTACGAAAAATCATCGAATTTAACAATATTTTGACGTTTATCATCCCCTTTTCCTCTATGTGATTTAAACAAAATATCATCGAATTAGGCAATATTTTACCGTTTTCCACGTTTTTGTGAATTTTCAGTTCATGGGTAATAATTCATTATATATACGATAAAAATGATGCAAACACATAATTGATTAGATAATAACCTTAAATACTTCATTTTCAATCAACAATTTGTTTCTCGTTAAAATACTGAGTAAGATATTGAAAAGGGGAAAAGTTCTGTTTTTATTGCATATATCGACGTTTCAGCCGGATTAGAGCGGTTTTACGTTTACATCTTCCATCGGTAATATAAACGGAAAATCATGAACATTTTAGTTAATTCTAATGAAAACACATTGGTTTTATCATTTGTATTGGAAACAACATTGTCATATGTCTTTTCTTGGATCTAAATAATACGAAACCTCGCTCTATGATTTGAAGTTAAAATCCTCAAATATGGTAAAATAGTGACTTTTTAACGTTGTTCATGTAGTTTGATATTACGAAAATATATTCATTTTTACCAATATTTCGATACTATTTCATGTAGGGATCACGATATATGATTTGGCCTTCAAATCTCAGAATGTCGCATAATATTGCATTTTAAGAAAGTTTTCTTGCATTTTGTTTCGTACGAAAAATCATTGAATTTAACAATATTTTGACGTTTATCATCCCCTTTTCCTCTATGTGATTTAAACAAAATATCATCGAATTAGGCAATATTTTTCCGTTTTCCACGTTTTTGTGAATTTTCAGTTTATGGGTAATAATTCATTATATATACGATAAAAATGATGCAAACACATAATTGATTAGATAATAACCTTAAATACTTCATTTTCAATCAACTATTTGTTTCTCGTTAAAATACTGAGTAAGATATTGAAAAGGGGAGAAGTTCTGTTTTTATTGCATATATCGACGTTTCAGCCGGATTAGAGCGGTTTTACGTTTACATCTTCCATCGGTAATATAAACGGAAAATCATGAACATTTTAGTTAATTCTAATGAAAACACATTGGTTTTATCATTTGTATTGGAAACAACATTGTCATATGTCTTTTCTTGGATCTAAATAATACGAAACCTCGCTCTATGATTTGAAGTTAAAATCCTCAAATATGGTAAAATAGTGACTTTTTAACGTTGTTCATGTAGTTTGATATTACGAAAATATATTCATTTTTACCAATATTTCGATACTATTTCATGTAGGGATCACGATATCTGATTTGGCCTTCAAATCTCAGAATGTCGCATAATATTGAATTTTAAGCAAGTTTTCTTGCATTTTGTTTCGTACGAAAAATCATCGAATTTAACAATATTTTGACGTTTATCATCCCCTTTTCCTCTATGTGATTTAAACAAAATATCATCGAATTAGGCAATATTTTGCCGTTTTCCACGTTTTTGTGAATTTTCAGTTTATGGGTAATAATTCATTATATATACGATAAAAATGATGCAAACACATAATTGATTAGATAATAACCTTAAATACTTCATTTTCAATCAACTGTTTGTTTCTCGTTAAAATACTGAGTAAGATATTGAAAAGGGGAGAAGTTCTGTTTTTATTGCATATATCGACGTTTCAGCCGGATTAGAGCGGTTTTACGTGTACATCTTCCATCGGTAATATAAACGGAAAATCATGAACATTTTAGTTAATTCTAATGAAAACACATTGGTTTTATCATTTGTATTGGAAACAACATTGTCATGTCTTTTCTTGGATCTAAATAATACGAAACCTCGCTCTATGATTTGAAGTTAAAATCCTCAAATATGGTAAAATAGTGACTTTTTAACGTTGTTCATGTAGTTTGATATTACGAAAATATATTCATTTTTACCAATATTTCGATACTATTTCATGTAGGGATCACGATATCTGATTTGGCCTTCAAATCTCAGAATGTCGCATAATATTGAATTTTAAGCAAGTTTTCTTGCATTTTGTTTCGTACGAAAAATCATCGAATTTAACAATATTTTGACGTTTATCATCCCCTTTTCCTCTATGTGATTTAAACAAAATATCATCGAATTAGGCAATATTTTTCCGTTTTCCACGTTTTTGTGAATTTTCAGTTTATGGGTAATAATTCATTATATATACGATAAAAATGATGCAAACACATAATTGATTAGATAATAACCTTAAATACTTCATTTTCAATCAACTATTTGTTTCTCGTTAAAATACTGAGTAAGATATTGAAAAGGGGAGAAGTTCTGTTTTTATTGCATATATCGACGTTTCAGCCGGATTAGAGCGATTTTACGTGTACATCTTCCATCGGTAATATAAACGGAAAATCATGAACATTTTAGTTAATTCTAATGAAAACACATTGGTTTTATCATTTGTATTGGAAACAACATTGTCATATGTCTTTTCTTGGATCTAAATAATACGAAACCTCGCTCTATGATTTGAAGTTAAAATCCTCAAATATGGTAAAATAGTGACTTTTTAACGTTATTCATGTAGTTTGATATTACGAAAATATATTCATTTTTACCAATATTTCGATACTATTTCATGTAGGGATCACGATACCTGATTTGGCCTTCAAATCTCAGAATGTCGCATAATATTGAATTTTAAGCAAGTTTTCTTGCATTTTGTTTCGTACGAAAAATCATCGAATTTAACAATATTTTGACGTTTATCATCCCCTTTTCCTCTATGTGATTTAAACAAAATATCATCGAATTAGGCAATATTTTGCCGTTTTCCACGTTTTTGTGAATTTTCAGTTTATGGGTAATAATTCATTATATATACGATAAAAATGATGCAAACACATAATTGATTAGATAATAACCTTAAATACTTCATTTTCAATCAACTATTTGTTTCTCGTTAAAATACTGAGTAAGATATTGAAAAGGGGAGAAGTTCTGTTTTTATTGCATATATCGACGTTTCAGCCGGATTAGAGCGGTTTTACGTGTACATCTTCCATCGGTAATATAAACGGAAAATCATGAACATTTTAGTTAATTCTAATGAAAACACATTGGTTTTATCATTTGTATTGGAAACAACATTGTCATATGTCTTTTCTTGGATCTAAATAATACGAAACCTCGCTCTATGATTTGAAGTTAAAATCCTCAAATATGGTAAAATAGTGACTTTTTAACGTTGTTCATGTAGTTTGATATTACGAAAATATATTCATTTTTACCAATATTTCGATACTATTTCATGTAGGGATCACGATATCTGATTTGGCCTTCAAATCTCAGAATGTCGCATAATATTGAATTTTAAGCAAGTTTTCTTGCATTTTGTTTCGTACGAAAAATCATCGAATTTAACAATATTTTGACGTTTATCATCCCCTTTTCCTCTATGTGATTTAAACAAAATATCATCGAATTAGGCAATATTTTTCCGTTTTCCACGTTTTTGTGAATTTTCAGTTTATGGGTAATAATTCATTATATATACGATAAAAATGATGCAAACACATAATTGATTAGATAATAACCTTAAATACTTCATTTTCAATCAACTATTTGTTTCTCGTTAAAATACTGAGTAAGATATTGAAAAGGGGAGAAGTTCTGTTTTTATTGCATATATCGACGTTTCAGCCGGATTAGAGCGATTTTACGTGTACATCTTCCATCGGTAATATAAACGGAAAATCATGAACATTTTAGTTAATTCTAATGAAAACACATTGGTTTTATCATTTGTATTGGAAACAACATTGTCATATGTCTTTTCTTGGATCTAAATAATACGAAACCTCGCTCTATGATTTGAAGTTAAAATCCTCAAATATGGTAAAATAGTGACTTTTTAACGTTGTTCATGTAGTTTGATATTACGAAAATATATTCATTTTTACCAATATTTCGATACTATTTCATGTAGGGATCACGATATATGATTTGGCCTTCAAATCTCAGAATGTCGCATAATATTGCATTTTAAGAAAGTTTTCTTGCATTTTGTTTCGTACGAAAAATCATCGAATTTAACAATATTTTGACGTTTATCATCCCCTTTTCCTCTATGTGATTTAAACAAAATATCATCGAATTAGGCAATATTTTTCCGTTTTCCACGTTTTTGTGAATTTTCAGTTTATGGGTAATAATTCATTATATATACGATAAAAATTATGCAAACACATAATTGATTAGATAATAACCTTAAATACTTCATTTTCAATCAACTATTTGTTTCTCGTTAAAATTCTGAGTAAGATAGTGAAAAGGGGAGAAGTTCTGTTTTTATTGCATATATCGACGTTTCAGCCGGATTAGAGCGGTTTTACGTTTACATCTTCCATCGGTAATATAAACGGAAAATCATGAACATTTTAGTTAATTCTAATGAAAACACATTGGTTTTATCATTTGTATTGGAAACAACATTGTCATATGTCTTTTCTTGGATCTAAATAATACGAAACCTCGCTCTATGATTTGAAGTTAAAATCCTCAAATATGGTAAAATAGTGACTTTTTAACGTTATTCATGTAGTTTGATATTACGAAAATATATTCATTTTTACCAATATTTCGATACTATTTCATGTAGGGATCACGATACCTGATTTGGCCTTCAAATCTCAGAATGTCGCATAATATTGCATTTTAAGAAAGTTTTCTTGCATTTTGTTTCGTACGAAAAATCATCGAATTTAACAATATTTTGACGTTTATCATCCCCTTTTCCTCTATGTGATTTAAACAAAATATCATCGAATTAGGCAATATTTTGCCGTTTTCCACGTTTTTGTGAATTTTCAGTTTATGGGTAATAATTCATTATATATACGATAAAAATGATGCAAACACATAATTGATTAGATAATAACCTTAAATACTTCATTTTCAATCAACTATTTGTTTCTCGTTAAAATACTGAGTAAGATATTGAAAAGGGGAGAAGTTCTGTTTTTATTGCATATATCGACGTTTCAGCCGGATTAGCAGCGGTTTTACGTTTACATCTTCCATCGGTAATATAAACGGAAAATCATGAACATTTTAGTTAATTCTAATGAAAACACATTGGTTTTATCATTTGTATTGGAAACAACATTGTCATATGTCTTTTCTTGGATCTAAATAATACGAAACCTCGCTCTATGATTTGAAGTTAAAATCCTCAAATATGGTAAAATAGTGACTTTTTAACGTTGTTCATGTAGTTTGATATTACGAAAATATATTCATTTTTACCAATATTTCGATACTATTTCATGTAGGGATCACGATATCTGATTTGGCCTTCAAATCTCAGAATGTCGCATAATATTGAATTTTAAGCAAGTTTTCTTGCATTT
>NW_027189144.1:232149-304062 GCF_040958095.1 Procambarus clarkii
TTTTCCAAGAAAAGGACACTTCATTTTCAATCAACTATTTGTTTCTCGTTAAAATACTGAGTAAGATATTGAAAAGGGGAGAAGTTCTGTTTTTATTGCATATATCGACTTTCAGCCGGATTAGAGCGGTTTTACGTTTACATCTTCCATCGGTAATATAAACGGAAAATCATGAACATTTTAGTTAATTCTAATGAAAACACATTGGTTTTATCATTTGTATTGGAAACAACATTGTCATACGTCTTTTCTTGGATCTAAATAATACGAAACCTCGCCCTATGATTTGAAGTTAAAATCCTCAAATATGGTAAAATAGTGATTTTTAACGTTATTCATGTAGTTTGATATTATGAAAATATATTCATTTTTACCAATATTTCGATACTATTTCATGTAGTATCACGATATCTGATTTGGCCTTCAAATCTCAGAATGTCGCATAATATTGCATTTTAAGCAAGTTTTCTTGCATTTTGTTTCGTACGAAAAATCATCGAATTTAACAATATTTTGACGTTTATCATCCCCTTTTCCTCTATGTGATTTAAACAAAATATCATCGAATTAGGCAATATTTTACCGTTTTCCACGTTTTTGTGATTTTTCAGTTTATGGGTAATAATTCATTATATATACGATAAAAATGATGCAAACACATAATGGATTAGATAATAACCTTAAATACTTCATTTTCAATCAACTATTTGTTTCTCGTTAAAATACTGAGTAAGATATTGAAAAGGGGAGAAGTTCTGTTTTTATTGCATATATCGACGTTTCAGCCGGATTAGAGCGGTTTCACGTGTACATCTTCCATCGGTAATATAAACGGAAAATCATGAACATTTTAGTTAATTCTAATGAAAACACATTGGTTTTATCATTTGTATTGGAAACAACATTTTCATATGTCTTTTCTTGGATCTAAATAATACGAAACCTAGTTCTATGATTTGAAGTTAAAATCCTCAAATATGGTAAAATAGTGACTTTTTAACGTTATTCATGTAGTTTGATATTACGAAAATATATTCATTTTTACCAATGTTTCGATACTATTTCATGTAGTATCACGATATCTGATTTGGCCTTCAAATCTCAGAATGTCGCATAATATTGCATTTTAAGCAAGTTTTCTTGCATTTTGTTTCGTACGAAAAATCATCGAATTTAACAATATTTTGACGTTTATCATCCCCTTTTCCTCTATGTGATTTAAACAAAATATCATCGAATTAGGCAATATTTTGCCGTTTTCCACGTTTTTGTGAATTTTCAGTTTATGGGTATTCATTATATATACGATAAAAATGATGCAAACACATAATTTATTAGATAATAACCTTAAATACTTCATTTTCAATCAAGCATTTGTTTCTCGTTAAAATACTGAGTAAGATATTGAAAAGGGGAGAAGTTCTGTTTTTATTGCATATATCGACGTTTCAGCCGGATTAGAGCGGTTTTACGTGTACATCTTCCATCGGTAATATAAACGGAAAATCATGAACATTTTAGTTAATTCTAATGAAAACACATTGGTTTTATCATTTGTATTGGAAACAACATTGTCATATGTCTTTTCTTGGATCTAAATAATACGAAACCTCGCTCTATGATTTGAAGTTAAAATCCTCAAATATGGTAAAATAGTGACTTTTTAACGTTATTCATGTAGTTTGATATTACGAAAATATATTCATTTTTACCAATATTTCGATACTATTTCATGTAGTATCACGATATCTGATTTGGCCTTCAAATCTCAGAATGTCGCATAATATTGCATTTTAAGCAAGTTTTCTTGCATTTTGTTTCGTACGAAAAATCATCGAATTTAACAATATTTTGACGTTTATCATCCCCTTTTCCTCTATGTGATTTAAACAAAATATCATCGAATTAGGCAATATTTTGCCGTTTTCCACGTTTTTGTGAATTTTCAGTTTATGGGTAATAATTCATTATATATACGATAAAAATGATGCAAACACATAATTGATTAGATAATAACCTTAAATACTTCATTTTCAATCAACTATTTGTTTCTCGTTAAAATACTGAGTAAGATATTGAAAAGGGGAGAAGTTCTGTTTTTATTGCATATATCGACGTTTCAGCCGGATTAGAGCGGTTTTACGTGTACATCTTCCATCGGTAATATAAACGGAAAATCATGAACATTTTAGTTAATTCTAATGAAAACACATTGGTTTTATCATTTGTATTGGAAACAACATTGTCATATGTCTTTTCTTGGATCTAAATAATACGAAACCTCGCTCTATGATTTGAAGTTTAAATCCTCAAATATGGTAAAATAGTGACATTTTAACGTTATTCATGTAGTTTGATATTACGAAAATATATTCATTTTTACCAATATTTCGATACTATTTCATGTAGATATTGAAAAGGGAGAAGTTCTGTTTTTATTGCATATATCGACGTTCTATGATTTGAAGTTAAAATCCTCAAATATGGTAAAATAGTGACTTTTTAACGTTATTCATGTAGTTTGATATTACGAAAATATATTCATTTTTACCAATATTTCGATTCTATTTCATGTAGATATTGAAAAGGGGAGAAGTTCTGTTTTTATTGCATATATCGACGTTTCAGCCGGATTAGAGCGGTTTTACGTGTACATCTTCCATCGGTAATATAAACGGAAAATCATGAACATTTTAGTTAATTCTAATGAAAACACATTGGTTTTATCATTTGTATTGGAAACAACATTGTCATATGTCTTTTCTTGGATCTAAATAATACGAAACCTCGTTCTATGATTTGAAGTTAAAATCCTCAAATATGGTAAAATAGTGACTTTTTAACGTTATTCATGTAGTTTGATATTACGAAAATATATTAATTTTTACCAATATTTCGATACTATTTCATGTAGTATCACGATATCTGATTTGGCCTTCAAATCTCAGAATGTCGCATAATATTGCATTTTAAACAAGTTTTCTTGCATTTTGTTTCGTACGAAAAATCATCGAATTTAGCAATATTTTGACGTTTATCATCCCCTTTTTTTCTATGTGATTTAAACAAAATATCATCGAATTAGGCAATATTTTGCCGTTTTCCACGTTTTTGTGAATTTTCAGTTTATGGGTAATAATTCATTATATATATACGATAAAAATGATGCAAACACATAATTGATTAGATAATAACCTTAAATACTTCATTTTCAATCAACCATTTGTTTCTCGTTAAAATACTGAGTAAGATATTGAAAAGGGGAGAAGTTCTGATCTTATTGCATATATCGACGTTTCAGCCGGATTAGAGCGGTTTTACGTGTACATCTTCCATCGGTAATATAAACGGAAAATCATGAACATTTTAGTTAATTCTAATGAAAACACATTGGTTTTATCATTTGTATTGGAAACAACATTGTCATATGTCTTTTCTTGGATCTAAATAATACGAAACCTCGCTCTATGATTTGAAGTTAAAATCCTCAAATATGGTAAAATAGTGACTTTTTAACGTTATTCATGTAGTTTGATATTACGAAAATATATTCATTTTTACCAATATTTCGATACTATTTCATGTAGGGAGCACGATATCTGATTTGGCCTTCAAATCTCAGAATGTCGCATAATATTGCATTTTAAGCAAGTTTTCTTGCATTTTGTTTCGTACGAAAAATCATCGAATTTAGCAATATTTTGACGTTTATCATCCCCTTTTTTTCTATGTGATTTATACAAAATATCATCGAATTAGGCAATATTTTACCGTTTTCCACGTTTTTGTGAATTTTCAGTTTATGGGTAATAACTCATTATATATACGATAAAAATAATGCAAACACATAATTGATTAGATAATAACCTTAAATACTTCATTTTCAATCAACTATTTGTTTCTCGTTAAAATACTGAGTAAGATATTGAAAAGGGGAGAAGTTCTGTTTTTATTGCATATATCGACGTTTCAGCCGGATTAGAGCGGTTTTACTTGTACATCTTCCATCGGTAATATAAACGGAAAATCATGAACATTTTAGTTAATTCTAATGAAAACACATTGGTTTTATCATTTGTATTGGAAACAACATTGTCATATGTCTTTTCTTGGATCTAAATAATACGAAACCTCGTTCTATGATTTGAAGTTAAAATCCTCAAATATGGTAAAATAGTGACTTTTTAACGTTATTCATGTAGTTTGATATTACGAAAATATATTAATTTTTACCAATATTTCGATACTATTTCATGTAGTATCACGATATCTGATTTGGCCTTGAAATCTCAGAATGTCGCATAATATTGCATTTTAAGCAAGTTTTCTTGCATTTTGTTTCGTACGAAAAATCATCGAATTTAGCAATATTTTGACGTTTATCATCCCCTTTTTTTCTATGTGATTTAAACAAAATATCATCGAATTAGGCAATATTTTGCCGTGTTCCACGTTTTTGTGAATTTTCAGTTTATGGGTAATAATTCATTATATATATACGATAAAAATGATGCAAACACATAATTGATTTGATAATAACCTTAAATACTTCATTTTCAATCAACCATTTGTTTCTCGTTAAAATACTGAGTAAGATATTGAAAAGGGGAGAAGTTCTGTTTTTATTGCATATATCGACGTTTCAGCCGGATTAGAGCGGTTTTACGTGTACATCTTCCATCGGTAATATAAACGGAAAATCATGAACATTTTAGTTAATTCTAATGAAAACACATTGGTTTTATCATTTGTATTGGAAACAACATTGTCATATGTCTTTTCTTGGATCTAAATAATACGAAACCTCGCTCTATGATTTGAAGTTAAAATCCTCAAATATGGTAAAATAGTGACTTTTTAACGTTATTCATGTAGTTTGATATTACGAAAATATATTCATTTTTACCAATATTTCGATACTATTTCATGTAGGGATCACGATATCTGATTTGGCCTTCAAATCTCAGAATGTCGCATAATATTGCATTTTAAGCAAGTTTTCTTGCATTTTGTTTCGTACGAAAAATCATCGAATTTAGCAATATTTTGACGTTTATCATCCCCTTTTTTTCTATGTGATTTAATCAAAATATCATCGAATTAGGCAATATTTTACCGTTTTCCACGTGTTTGTGAATTTTCAGTTTATGGGTAATAACTCATTATATATACGATAAAAATGATGCAAACACATAATTGATTAGATAATAACCTTAAATACTTCATTTTCAATCAAGTATTTGTTTCTCGTTAAAATACTGAGTAAGATATTGAAAAGGGGAGAAGTTCTGTTTTTATTGCATATATCGACGTTTCAGCCGGATTAGAGCGGTTTTACTTGTACTTCTTCCATCGGTAATATAAACGGAAAATCATGAACATTTTAGTTAATTCTAATGAAAACACATTGGTTTTATCATTTGTATTGGAAACAACATTGTCATATGTCTTTTCTTGGATCTAAATAATACGAAACCTCGTTCTATGATTTGAAGTTAAAATCCTCAAATATGGTAAAATAGTGACTTTTTAACGTTATTCATGTAGTTTGATATTACGAAAATATATTCATTTTTACCAATATTTCGATACTATTTCATGTAGGGATCACGATATCTGATTTGGCCTTCAAATCTCAGAATGTCGCATAATATTGCATTTTAAGCAAGTTTTCTTGCATTTTGTTTCGTACGAAAAATCATCGAATTTAGCAATATTTTGACGTTTATCATCCCCTTTTTTCTATGTGATTTAATCAAAATATCATCGAATTAGGCAATATTTTACCGTTTTCCACGTGTTTGTGAATTTTCAGTTTATGGGTAATAACTCATTATATATACGATAAAAATGATGCAAACACATAATTGATTAGATAATAACCTTAAATACTTCATTTTCAATCAAGTATTTGTTTCTCGTTAAAATACTGAGTAAGATATTGAAAAGGGGAGAAGTTCTGTTTTTATTGCATATATCGACGTTTCAGCCGGATTAGAGCGGTTTTACTTGTACTTCTTCCATCGGTAATATAAACGGAAAATCATGAACATTTTAGTTAATTCTAATGAAAACACATTGGTTTTATCATTTGTATTGGAAACAACATTGTCATATGTCTTTTCTTGGATCTAAATAATACGAAACCTCGTTCTATGATTTGAAGTTAAAATCCTCAAATATGGTAAAATAGTGACTTTTTAACGTTATTCATGTAGTTTGATATTACGAAAATATATTCATTTTTACCAATATTTCGATACTATTTCATGTAGATATTGAAAAGGGAGAAGTTCTGTTTTTATTGCATATATCGACGTTCTATGATTTGAAGTTAAAATCCTCCAATATGGTAAAATAGTGACTTTTTAACGTTATTCATGTAGTTTGATATTACGAAAATATATTCATGTTTACCAATATTTCGATACTATTTCATGTAGATATTGAAAAGGGGAGAAGTTCTGTTTTTATTGCATATATCGACGTTTCAGCCGGATTAGAGCGGTTTCACGTGTACATCTTCCATCGGTAATATAAACGGAAAATCATGAACATTTTAGTTAATTCTAATGAAAACACATTGGTTTTATCATTTGTATTGGAAACAACATTGTCATATGTCTTTTCTTGGATCTAAATAATACGAAACCTCGCTCTATGATTTGAAGTTAAAATCCTCAAATATGGTAAAATAGTGACATTTTAACGTTATTCATGTAGTTTGATATTACGAAAATATATTCATTTTTACCAATATTTCGATACTATTTCATGTAGTATCACGATATCTGATTTGGCCTCCAAATCTCAGAATGTCGCATAATATTGCATTTTAAGCAAGTTTTCTTGCATTTTGTTTCGTACGAAAAATCATCGAATTTAACAATATTTTGACGTTTGTCATCCCCTTTTCCTCTATGTGATTTAAACAAAATATCATCGAATTAGGCAATATTTTGCCGTTTTCCACGTTTTTGTGAATTTTCAGTTTATGGGTAATAATTCATTATATATACGATAAAAATGATGCAAACACATAATTGATTAGATAATAACCTTAAATACTTCATTTTCAATCAACTATTTGTTTCTCGTTAAAATACTGAGTAAGATATTGAAAAGGGGAGAAGTTCTGTTTTTATTGCATATATCGACTTTCAGCCGGATTAGAGCGGTTTTACGTTTACATCTTCCATCGGTAATATAAACGGAAAATCATGAACATTTTAGTTAATTCTAATGAAAACACATTGGTTTTATCATTTGTATTGGAAACAACATTGTCATACGTCTTTTCTTGGATCTAAATAATACGAAACCTCGCCCTATGATTTGAAGTTAAAATCCTCAAATATGGTAAAATAGTGACTTTTTAACGTTATTCATGTAGTTTGATATTATGAAAATATATTCATTTTTACCAATATTTCGATACTATTTCATGTAGTATCACGATATCTGATTTGGCCGTCAAATCTCAGAATGTCGCATAATATTGCATTTTAAGCAAATTTTCTTGCATTTTGTTTCGTACGAAAAATCATCGAATTTAACAATATTTTGACGTTTATCATCCCCTTTTCCTCTATGTGATTTAAACAAAATATCATCGAATTAGGCAATATTTTACCGTTTTCCACGTTTTTGTGATTTTTCAGTTTATGGGTAATAATTCATTATATATACGATAAAAATGATGCAAACACATAATGGATTAGATAATAACCTTAAATACTTCATTTTCAATCAACTATTTGTTTCTCGTTAAAATACTGAGTAAGATATTGAAAAGGGGAGAAGTTCTGTTTTTATTGCATATATCGACGTTTCAGCCGGATTAGAGCGATTTCACGTGTACATCTTCCATCGGTAATATAAACGGAAAATCATGAACATTTTAGTTAATTCTAATGAAAACACATTGGTTTTATCATTTGTATTGGAAACAACATTGTCATATGTCTTTTCTTGGATCTAAATAATACGAAACCTAGTTCTATGATTTGAAGTTAAAATCCTCAAATATGGTAAAATAGTGACTTTTTAACGTTATTCATGTAGTTTGATATTACGAAAATATATTCATTTTTACCAATATTTCGATACTATTTCATGTAGTATCACGATATCTGATTTGGCCTTCAAATCTCAGAATGTCGCATAATATTGCATTTTAAGCAAGTTTTCTTGCATTTTGTTTCGTACGAAAAATCATCGAATTTAACAATATTTTGACGTTAACATCCCCTTTTCCTCTATGTGATTTAAACAAAATATCATCGAATTAGGCAATATTTTGCCGTTTTCCACGATTTTGTGAATTTTCAGTTTATGGGTAATAATTCATTATATATACGATAAAAATGATGCAAACACATAATTTATTAGATAATAACCTTAAATACTTCATTTTCAATCAACCATTTGTTTCTCGTTAAAATACTGAGTAAGATATTGAAAAGGGGAGAAGTTCTGTTTTTATTGCATATATCGACGTTTCAGCCGGATTAGAGCGGTTTTACGTGTACATCTTCCATCGGTAATATAAACGGACAATCATGAACATTTTAGTTAATTCTAATGAAAACACATTGGTTTTATCATTTGTATTGGAAACAACATTGTCATATGTCTTTTCTTGGATCTAAATAATACGAAACCTCGCTCTATGATTTGAAGTTAAAATCCTCAAATATGGTAAAATAGTGACTTTTTAACGTTATTCATGTAGTTTGATATTACGAAAATATGTTCATTTTTACCAATATTTCGATACTATTTCATGTAGTATCACGATATCTGATTTGGCCTTCAAATCTCAGAATGTCGCTAATATTGCATTTTAAGCAAGTTTTCTTGCATTTTGTTTCGTACGAAAAATCATCGAATTTAACAATATTTTGACGTTTATCATCCCCTTTTCCTCTATGTGATTTAAACAAAATATCATCGAATTAGGCAATATTTTGCCGTTTTCCACGTTTTTGTGAATTTTCAGTTTATGGGTAATAATTCATTATATATACGATAAAAATGATGCAAACACATAATTGATTAGATAATAACCTTAAATACTTCATTTTCAATCAACTATTTGTTTCTCGTTAAAATACTGAGTAAGATATTGAAAAGGGGAGAAGTTCTGTTTTTATTGCATATATCGACGTTTGAAAACTGCAGAGGGGGTTCGTGCCAAATGTGACCCATCGCCGCTCTCAGTAATTAGCATATTTTCAGTATAAAACTTCGTAATTTCAAACTGCGAATACGTGCAGAGAGCAAGAATTTGGCTCCAAATTATAGCTCAAGGGTCGGATTTGGGAAGTTTTGGATCTTTTGAAAACTGCAGGGAGAGTTTGGGCAAAATGTGATCCATCGCTGCTCTCAGTAATTGGCATATTTTCGTTATAAAATGTCGTAATTTCAAACTGCGAACACGTGCAGAGAGCCAGAATTTGGCTTCTAAATATGGTTCAAGCGTCGAATTTGGGATGTTTAGGATATTTTGAAAACTGCAGGGAGGGTTTGGGCAAAATGTGATTCATTGCCGCTTTCAATAATTTGTATTTTTTCGGTATAAAATGTCGTAGTTTCAAACTGCGATTACATGCAGAGAGCCAGAATTTGGCTCCAAAATAAGGCTCAAGCGTCGTATTTGGGATGTTTGGGATATTTTGAAAACTTAAGGGGGGGGGTAAAATGTGAACCATCGCCGCTCTAAGTAATTGACATATTTTCGGTAAAAAAGACGTAATTTCAAACTGCAAATACGTACAGAGAACCCGAATTTGGCTCCAAAATATGGCTCAAGCGTCGAATTTGGGATGTTTCTGGTATTTTAAAAACTGCAGGGTGGGATTGGGCAAAATGTGACCTATCGCTGCTCTCAGTAATTGACATATTTTCGGTATTAAATTCGTAATTTCAAACAGCAAATATTTGCAGAGAGCCAGAATTTGGCTCCTAAATATGGTTCAAGCGTCGAATTTGGGATGTTTGGGATATTTTGAAAACTGCAGGGAGGGTTTGGGCAAAATGTGATCCATCGCTGCTTTCAGTAATTGGCATATATTCGGAATAAAAGTCCTAATTTCAAACTGCGAATACGTGCAGAGAACCAGAATTTGGCTACAATATATGGAATTTTGGATGTTTGGGATATTATGCAATAAAACAGATTTTCACTCCTAATCAATACCTAACTCACTATTTTAACAAGGTACAAATAGTTGATTGAAAATCTTGTATTTAAGGTTAATTTGCAACTATTTAAGTGTTTGAATCATATAAGTCGTAAATTTATTGAATTAATGGCAAAAAAAAAAGAAAATTATTGAAAACGCGGAAAAACGGCCAAATATTGTCAAAATCGTTGATGTATGGATGAAATCTTATAAAGGAAACAACGATGAAAAACCTCAAAGTATAGGTAAATTCGATGATTTTATATACAAAGCACAATGCAAGAATACTTGCTTAAAAACGCAATATTATGTAAAACTCTGATATTTGTAGTCCAAATCACAAATAGAGAGACAAAATGAAGTAGTATCAAACTATTAATAAATTCGAACATTTTTACCTATATTCACTCTACGTGGAAACGTGAAAAAAGTCACTATAATACCAAATTTGAGGATTTTTACATCAAATCATAGAGCGAGGTTGCGAATTATTTTGATCATTAAAAAGGCATATGGAAACATTGTTTCCAATTCAAATGATAAAAATCAATGAGCTTTCTTTAGAATTACCTAAAATGTTCCTGAATTTCCGTTTATATTACCGAAAGAAGAGGTACTCGTAAAACCGCTTTAATCCGGCTGAAACGTCGAAATATACAATAAAAACACAAAATCTCTCCTAATCAATATCTTACTCACTATTTTAACGAGGTACAAATAGTTGATTGAAAATCAAATATTTAAGGGTAATTTGCAATTCATTACGTGTTTGCATCATATTTATCGTAAATTTAATGAATTAATGACAATAAACCGAAAATGTTTGAAAACGTGGAAAAACGACCAAATATGACCTAAATTGTTGATATTTGGATGAAATCTCATAAAGAAAACAACGATGAAAAACCTCAAAATATTGCTAAATTCGATGATTTTATGTACAAGGCACAATGCAAGAAAACTTGCTTAAAAACGCAATATTATGTGAAACTCTGAGATTTGTAGGCCAAATCACAAATAGAGAGACAAGATGAAGTAGTATCTTCAATTGTTTCAGTAAGTTCGAACATTTTTACCTAAAATCACCCTACTTGAAAAACGTGAAAAAAGTCACTATATTACCAAATTCGAGGATTTTTACCTCAAATCATAGAGGTTGCGTATTATTTTGATCATTAAAAAGACATATGAAAACGATGTTTTCAATTCAAATGATAAAAATCAATGTGTTTACATTAGAATTACCTAAAATGTTCCTGAATTTCCGTTTATTTCTGAATTCGTAAAACTGCTCTAATCTGGCTGAAACGTTGAAATATGCAATAAAACTGAAATTCTCTCCTAATCAATATCTTACTCACTATTTTAACGAGGTACAGATAGTTGATTTAAATGAAGTATTTGATTTTAATTTGCAATTAATTACGTGTTTGCATCATATTTACGTAAATTTATTGAGTTAATGGCAATAAAACCGAAAAGGCTTGAAAACGCGGAAAAACGGCAAAATATTGCCTAAAATCGTTGATATTTGGATGAAATTTATAAAGAAAAACAACGGTGGAATAACCTCAAAGTTTTGCAAAACTCGATGATTTTATGTACAAAGCACAATGCAAGAAAACTTGCTTAAAAACGCAATATTATGTGAAATTCTGAGATTTGTAGGCAAAATCACATATAGTGGGACAACATGAAGTATTACCAAAATATAGTAAATTGGGACATTTTTACCTAAAATCACTCTACATGAAAAACGTGAAAAAAGTCACTACAATACCAAATTCAAGGATTTTTACATAAATTCATAGAGGGAGGTTGCGTATTATTTTGATCATTAAAAAGGCATATGAAAACGTTGTTTCCAATTCAAATGATAAAAAATCAATGTGTTTCTTTAGAATTACCTAAAATGTTCCTGAATTTTCGTGTACTCGTAAAACCGCTTTAATTCGGCTGAAATGTCGAAATATGCAATAACAACAGAAAATCTCTCCTAATCAATATCATACACACTATTTTGAAACACTTTGATGCAACCAGACAGTAAATATACGGCCAACTCGGCCAATGGGTTCCGCGCCCGCGTCGTAAATAGCCGGCCGATCTAAAAAACAACATATAAAATCCAATTCTTATTCGATTGACTTGGGGTTAGTATGAAAATGTTTGCCATTAAATTTCCGTTTTCTTTAAAAGGCACATGGGCCTGTTTTGAGAAAACAGCATTGTATTGTAACTTAGAGGAGAGGACTATTGAGTTGTTGACACAACGAGGGTAATCGCCCACTTCACACACTCTTGGTGTGGGGGGTTTAGGCAATTTGTGACTCTTCGCCGATCTCAGTAATTGGCATATTTTCGGTATAAAATGACGTAATTTCAAAACCGCGAATACGTGCAGAGAGCCCGAATTTGGCTCCAAAATATAGTTCGAGGTCGAATTTGGGATGTTTGGGATATTGTGAAAAATGTAGGGAGGGTTTGGGCAAAATGTGATCCATCGCCGCTCTCAGTAATTGGCATATTTCCGGTATAAAAAGTCCTAATTTAAAACTGCGAATACGTGCAGAGAGCCAGAATTTGGATCCAAAACATGGCTCAAGGGAGGAACTTGGGATGTTTGGGATATTTTGAAAACTGCAGGGGGTTTTGGGCAAAATGTGACCCTTCACTGTTCACAGTAATTGCCATTATTTCAGTATAAAATGACGTAATTTCAAACTGCTAATACGTGCAGAGAGCCATAATTTGGCTCCAAAATATGGCTCAAGCTTCGATTTTGGGATGTTTGCGATATTTTGAAAACTGCAGAGGGGGGGGGGGGGGGTTGGTCAAAATGTGACCCATCGCCGCTCTAATTAATTGGCATATTTTCGGTATAAAAAGACGTAATTTCAAACTGCGAATACGTGCAGAGAGCCCAAATTTGGCTCCAAAATATGACTCAAGCGTCGAATTTGGGATGTTTTAGGATATTTTAAAAACTGCAGGGGGGAGGGGGTATGAGCAAAATGTGACCTATCGCAGCTCTCAGTAATTGACATATTTTCGGTATTAAAGTCGTAATTTCAAACTGCGAATACGTGCAGAACGCCAGAATTTGGCTCCAAAATATGGCTCAAGGGTCGAATTGAGATGTTTGGGATATTTTGAAAACTGCAGAGAGTGTTTGGGCAAAATATGATCCATCGTTGCTCTCAGTAATTGGCATATTTTCGGTATAAAAAGTCGTAATTTCACAGTGCGAATACGTGCAGAGAGCAAGAATTTGGCTTCAAAATACGGCTCAAGCGTCGAATTTTGGATTTTTTGGGATATTTTGAAAACTGCAGTGGGGTTTAGGCAAAATGTGAAGGCCAGCGCCAAGATGGCGCTGGCCTTCTCTGATCTCCCGCCAAAACCGTGTGACGTCAGTGGCACCGGATTGGTCACCGACAGCAATGTGGCACCGGGAGCCAATGAAAACCTCCCGTGGCGAAAGTGACGTCACGAAGGAAGGGGGTCCGGCCAGCGCGCCGGGCTGGCGCCAGCAGTCATACACGACACGTCATAGAGGTCGGACGTGCGACGAGTGGTCCTGTCTGTCGGACAGCTGTTTCCCACTACCGTGGATTTACGCGTCACCTGAATTCCGCCAGTACTCTGAGAAGTCTTCCCTAGTTCATGTGTTGAACCAGAAGAGGGAATTGACGGTTATTTGAGCAACAAGTGCTCCAGTCAGGTACTGTGCCAGTAGCAGTGAAGCCGTGCAGTGACGTATATTGACGTCTGTGGCAATTCACCAGTTTGTGACAGCGTAGTGGCTGACAGAGCCACTGGGTAGCTGAGGAAGAGAGGACTATTTGGGGAAACCGGACGACTGTAGCTGAGACGTAGGCGACAGCCGTTGCTGGGAGAAGACGACGGCCAGGAGACCGACTCCAACCTTCAAGAAGTCAAGGAGGAGGACGGACCTGCAGTGAGGAGGCACGGAGACGACGCGCTAAACGGTGGGACGACGAGAGGCTCTGGTAGGACACGACGACGTGTAGTGTGGGGGCGTGCCCGACACGAGGACCAGGAGCTACATCTCGACTCTCATCGGAGGATAGGGTGAAGTAGGTGGTTCTAGTTCCCTCCCCATTCCCCTTTAGTTAGCTATATTATTTGGCTATATTATCTAGCCTGAAGATTTTATATGTCGTGAGCAAGTCTCACCTATGTCACGGTAAAGCACCAGGGTGCTAGACAGTACTATCAAGAGTACTTGTATTATTTATGTTGATTATTGGTGTGTACAGGCACCAGGAACCAGTGCCAGTGATAAATTTACTGTGTTGTGTATATCTTTCTATAGATTTTGATATGAACATATAGTGGTAAAATATATATAAGATTATGCCAGTATTTGGAGGTTAGGCTATGTGCCCAGAAACTATTTATTTTCCATGTATTGATGATTGATTTATATACCATATATATGTCTATGTTCATTCAGTGAATAATCATTTGTGAGTACAGTGAATTATTGCGTTATCGCCCACGAGAGAAAGTACTGAAACTCCAGTGTTAATATTTCATAATATATTGTTGGATAAATAAAAATGTGAAGCCATTACAGTGAATCATTATAGCATTGATTGTAGAAAAGACTGTTGAGCCTGAGTACAGTGTAACTGAGTAATACGGTTTATTTGTGCCAATATCGAGTGTGCGAGTTTCTAGTAATATTGGAAATTTTAAAGAAACAGCGCGCGTGAATCTAGAAAACAAGCCAAGTTCGCGCGGAGAGGCCATTGCAATCAGCTGTTCTTGACACTTGATGAGGAGGGGAGAGTGTTGCCCTCTAGTGATCGCATAATATCCGTGGGAATTACCGGCCGAGTCAGGATCAGTTGATTTATAGATTATTGTGTGGCTTTGTGACATCTTTCATACATTTTAAGTAAAATACAAAACTATCTTTGTGTTTTTATCATCCCCTCCATTGATCTTGTGGCTATACTATACCTGTAAGCATAGAGTGATAACAATAAGTACCTGCCTGATTCCTGATCTTTGAGTGTGACCTTGCCAAGGCTACCACTGAATACACCAGTCCACTGAGGTGTTACTGGCCACCTTAAACACCAGTTGGCGACCTTGTGATTAATCGTAGAGCCCTATTGTTGGGGAGGGCACACGACAGTCGATGTGAACGAGTCGTGTTCTCACTCTTTCTTAATAGGAGGCCGTTAAGATTGACTGGGAGACTCTCCTGGCGTGCAGTGGCGCCGTGAGGATCGAGGGAAGACCCGCAGGGCTACGGTGAGTTACCTTGAGCATAACTATTGCTCACCCCAGACTAGAGAGAAGAGAGGTGAAAAACCCCCAACACTGTTCTATTGTAAAGACCTCCTGGAACCTTTTGTTGAGTTCTTCACACACCTCTTTGTCATTCTCTGTGTACCTGTCCTCGCCCACCCTAAGTTACATCACCTGTTCCTTCACTGTTGTCTTCTTCCTGATGTGACTGTGTAGTAGCTTTGGTTCGGTCTTGGCTTTATTAGCTATATCATTTTCATACCTTTTCTCAGCTGCTCTTCTCACACTAACATACTCGTTCCTGGTTCTCTGGTTTCTCTCTCTACTTTCTGGTGTTGTGTCATTACGGAAGTTCCTCCATGCCTTTTTGTTCAGCTCCTTTGCTTTCATACATTCCCTATTAAACCACGGATTCTTCCTTTGCTTCTCTGTTTTGTCCTGTTAGGCTGGGACAAACCTGCTTACAGCCTCCTGACATTTTTGGGTGACATAGTCCATCATGTCTTGTACGGACTTGGTTCCGAGTTCTGTGTCCCAATGTATATCCCATAGGCATTTATTCATCTCCTCATAGTTTCCCTTTCGGTACGCCAGCCCTTTGTTTCCCAGTTCTTTTTTAGGGGTGATAATTCCTAGCTCAACCAGGTACTCAAAGCTCAATACACTGTGATCACTCATTCCCAAGGGGGCTTCCAACTTAACTTCCCTTATATCCAACTCATTTAGGGTAAATATCTGATTAAGCAAAGCTGGTTCATCCCCTCCTCTCGTTCTTGTCGGTCCCTTGACGTGATGACTTAAAAAGTTTCTTGTTGCCACATCCAGCAGCTTAGCTCTCCATGTGTCTGGGCCTCCATGTGGGTCTCTGTTCCCCCAATCTATCTTTCCATGGTTGAAGTCTCTCATGATTAGTAACCTGGATCCGTTCCTGCAAGCCACAGAAGCTGCTCTCTCTATTATATTGATGGTGGCCAAGTTGTTTCTATCATATTCCTGTCTGGGTCTTCTGTCATTCGGTGGGGGGTTATATATGACTACTACTATAATTTGGTCAATGGGCAAATCAATCAAAAGCACAGATGGGCAAAATGGACCTATCGCCGCTCTCAGTAATTGGCATATTTTCAGTATAAAAGGACGTAATTTCAAACTGCGAATACGTGCAGAGAGCCAGAATTTGGCTCCAAAATATGGCTCAAGGGTCAAATTTGGGATGTTTAGCTTATTTTGAAAACTGTAGAGAGGGTTTGCGCAAAATATGACCCATCGCCTCTGTCAGTAATTGGCATATTTTCGGTATAAAAAAGTCGTAATTTCAAACTGCGAATACATGCAGAAATCCAAAATGTGGCTCCAAATATGGCTCAAGGGTCGAATTTGGGATGTTTGGGATATTTCGAAAACTGCTGGGAGTGTTTAGGGAAAATGTGATCCTTCGCCACTCTCAGTAATTGGCATATTTTTGGTATCAAAATTCGAAATTTCAAACTGCGAATACGTGCAGAGAGCCAGAATTAGGCTCCAAAATATGGCTCAAGGGTCGAATTTGTGATTTTTGGGATATTTTGAAAACTGCAGTGGGGTTTGGGCAAAATGTGACCCATCGCCGCTCTCAGTAATTGGCATATTTTCGGTATAAAAAGATGTAATTTCAAACTGCGAATACGTGCAGAGAGCCAGAATTTGGCTCCAAAATATGGCTCAAGGTTTGAATTTGGGATGTTTGGGATATTTGAAAACTGCAGCGGGTTTGGGCAAAGTGTGACCCATTGCCGCTCTCAGTAATTGGCATATTTTCGGTATAAAACGTCATAATTTCAAACTGCGAATACATACAGGCTTAAGACAGTGATGCAGAGGCTTAGGAGAGTGAGGCAGAGGCTTAAGAGAGTGATGCAGAGGATGAAGAGAGTGTGGCAGAGGCTCAAAAGAGAGAGATGCAGAGGCTCAAGAGAGTGATGCAGAGGCTCAGAGAGTGATGCAGAGGCTATAAAGAGTTATGCAGATTCTCAAGAGAGTAATGCAGAGGCTTACGAGAGTGATGCAGAGGCTTAAGAGAGGGATTCAGAGGCTCGAGAGAGTGATGCAAAGACCTAGGAGAATGATGCAGAGGCTCAAGAGAGGGATGATGAGGCTGAAGAGAGTGATGCAGAGGCTCAAGAGAGGGATGTAGAGGCTCAAGAGAGGGATGCAGAAGCTCAAGAGAGTGATGCAGAGACTCAAGTGAGTTATGCAGAGAGTGAAGAGAGTGATGCAGAGGCTTACGAGAGTGATGCAGAGGCTCAAGTGAGGGATGTAGAGGCTAAATAGAATGATGCAGAAGCTCAAGAGAGTGATGTAGAGGCTTGAGAGAGTGATGCAGAGGCTTAAGAGAGGGATGCAGAGGTTCAAGAGAGGGATGCAGAGGCTTATGAGTGGGATGCAGGGGCTCATGAGAGGGATGCAGAGGCTTAGGTGAGTGATGCAGAGGCTGAAGTGTGTTGCAGAAGCTCAAAAGAGAGAGATGCAGAGGCTCAAGAGAGTGACGCAGAGGCTAAAAAGAGTTATGCAGATTCTCAAGAGAGTAATGCAGAGGCTTACGAGAGTGATGCAGAGGATCAGGAGAGGGATGCAGAGGCTTAAGTGAGTGATGCAGAGGCTCGAGAGAGTGATGCAGAGGCTCAAGAGAGTGATGCAGAGGCTCAGGAGAGTGATGCAGAGGCTCAAGAGAGTGATGCAGAGGCTCAAGAGAGTGATGCGGAGGCTCAGGAGAGGGACGCAGAGGCTTAACAGAGTGATGCAGAGGCTGAAGAGAGTGGTGCAGAGGCTTAGGAGAGGGATGACGAGGCACAAGAGAGTGATGCAGAGGCTCATTAAGAGAAGGATGTAGAGGCTCAAGAGAGTGATGCAGAGGCTCAAGAGAGTGATGCAGAGGCTCAAGAGAGTGATGCAGAGGATCAAGAGAGCGAAGCAGAGGCTTAAGAGAGTGATGCAGAGACCGAAGAGAGTGATGCAGAGGTTTAAGAGAGTGATGCAGAGGCTTAAGAGAGTGATGTAGAAACTGAAAAGAGTGTTGCAGAGGCTCAAGAGAGAGATGCAGAGGCTCAAGAGAGTGATGAAGAGGCTAAAAAGAGTTATGCAGAGGCTCAAGAAAGTGATGCAGAGGCTTATGAGAGAGATGCAGAGGATCAAGATAGGGATGCAGAGGCTTAAGAGAGTGATGAAGAGGCTGAAGAGAGTGTCGCAGAGGCTTAAGAGAGGGATGCAGAGGCTCTGGAGAGTGATGCAAAGGCTCAATAGAGTGATGCAGAGGCTATAAAGAGAGTGATGCAGAGGCTCAAGAGAGTGATATAGAGGCTCAAGAGAGTGATGCAGAGGCTCAAGAAAATGATGCAGAGGCTCAAGAAAATGATGCAGAGGCTCAAGAGAGGAATGCAGAGGCTTAAGAGAGTGATGCAAAGGCTAGAGAAAGTGATGCATAGGCCAAGGAGAATGATGCAGACGCTCAAGAGAGGGATGCAGAGGATGAAGAGAGTGATGCAGAGGCTCAAGAGAGGGATGCAGGCGCTCAAGAGAGTGATTCAGAGGCTTACGAGACTGAAGCAGAAGCTTAAGACAGTGATGCAGAGGCTTAGGAGAGGGATGCAGAGGCTTGGGAGAGGAATGACGAGGCTCAAGAGAGTGATGCAGAGACTCATTAAGAGAAGGATGTAGAGGCTCAAGAGAGTGATGCAGAGACTCATTAAGAGAAGGATGTAGAGGCTCAAGAGAGTGATGCAGAGGCTCAAGAGAGTGATGCAGAGGCTCAAGAGAGTGATGCAGAGGATCAGGAGAGTGATGCAGAGGCTCAAGAGAGTGATGCAGAGGATCAAGAGAGGGAAGCAGAGGCTTAAAAGAGTGATGCAGAGACCGAAGAGAGTGATGCAGAGGTTTAAGAGAGTGATGCAGAGGCTGAAGAGAGTGTTGCAGAGGCTAAAGAGAGAGATGCAGAGGCTCAAGAGAGTGATGAAGAGGCTAAAAAGAGTTATGCAGAAGCTCAAGAGTGTGATGCAGAGACTTATGAGAGAGATGCAGAGGATCAAGATAGAGATGCAGAGGCTTAAGAGAGTGATGCAGAGGCTGAAGAGATTGTCGCAGAGGCTTAAAAGAGGGATGCAGAGGCTCAAGAGAGTGATGCAGAGGCTCCAGAGAGTGACGCAGAGGCTCAAGAGAGTGATGCAGAGGTTCAAGAGAGTGATGCAGAGGCTTAAAAGGGGGATGCAGAGGCTCAAGAGAGTGATGCAGAGGCTCCAGAGAGTGACGCAGAGGCTCAAGAGAATGATGCAGAGGCTCAAGAGAGAAATGCAGAGGCTTAAGAGAGTGATGCTAAGGCTCAAGAAAGTGATGCAGAGGCCTTGGAGAATGATGCAGAGGCTCAAGAGAGGGATGCAGAGGATGAAGAGAGTGATGCAGAGGCTCAAGAGAGGGATGCAGACTCTCACGAAAGTGATTCAGAGGTTTTCGAGAGTGATGCAGAAGCGTAAGACAGTGATGCAGAGGCTTAGGAGAGGGATGTAGAGGCTAAAGAGAGTGATGCAGAGGCTCAAGAGAGTGATGCAGAGGCTCAAGAGAGTGATGCAGAGGTCTAGGAGAATGATGGAGAGGCTCAAGAGAGGGATGCAGAGGCTCAAGAGAGTTATGCAGAGGCTGAAGAGAGTGATGCAGATGCTTACGAGAGTGAAGCAGAGGCTCAAGTGAGGGATGTAGAGGCTCAAGAGAGTGATGCAAAAGCTCAAGAGAGTGATGTAGAGGCTTAAGACAGTGATGCAGAGGCTTAAAAGAGGGGATGCAGAAGCTGAAGAGAGTGATGCAGAGGCTGAAGAGAGTGATGCAGAGGCTTAAGAGAGGGATGCAGAGGTTCAACAGAGGGATGCAGAGGCTTAAGAGAGGGATGCAGGGGCTCAAGAGAGTGATGCAGAGGCTTTAGAGAGGGATGCAGAGGCTCAAGAGAGTGATGCAGACGTTCAGGAGAGTTATGCAGAGGCTTAAGAGAGTGATGCAAAGGCTCAAGAAAGTGATGCAGAGGCCTAGGAGAATGATGCAGAGGCTCAAGAGAAGTATGCAGAGGATGAAGAGAGTGATGCAGAGGCTCAAGAGAGGGATGCAGACGCTCAAGAGAGTGATTCAGAAGCTTACGAGAGTGATGCAGAAGCCTACGACAGTGATGCAGAGGCTTTGGAAAGGGATGTAGAGGCTCAAGAGAGTGATGCAGAGGCTCAAGAGAGTGATGCAGAGGCCAAGGAGAATGATGCAGAGGCTCAAGAGAGGGATGCAGAGGCTGAAGAGAGTGATGCAGACGATGAAGAGAGGGATGCAGAGGCTCAAGAGAGTGATGCAGCGACTCAAGAGAGTTATGCAGAGGCTGAAGAGAGTGATGCAGAGGCTTACACGAGTGATACAGAAGCTCAAGTGAGGGATGTAGAGGCTCAAGAGAGTGATGCAGAGGCTTAAGAGAGGGAATGCAGAAGCTGACGAGAGTGATGCAGAGGCTCAAGAGAGTGATGCAGAGGCTTAGGAGAGGGATGCAGAGGCTCAAGAGAGTGATGCAGACGCTCAAGAGAGTGATGCATAGGCTAAAGAGAGTGATGCAGAGGCTCAAGAGAGTGATGTAGAGGCTCAGGAGAGGGATGCAGAGGCTTAAGAGAGTGATGCAGAGGCTTAGGAGAGGGATGACGAGGCTCAAGAGAGTGATGCAGAGGCTCATTAAGAGAAGGATGTAGAGGCTCAAGAGAGTGATGCAAAGCCTGAAGAGAGTGATGCAGAGGCTCAAGAGAGTGGTGCAGAGGATCTGGAGAGTGATGCAGAGGCTCAAGAGAGTGATGCATAGGATCAAGAGAGGGAAGCAGAGGCTTAAGAGAGTGATGCAGAGACAGAAGAGAGTGATGCAGAGGCTTAAGAGAGTGATGCAGAGGCTGAAGAGAGTGTTGCAGAGGCTCAAGAGAGAGATAAAGAGGCTCAAGAGAGTGATGAAGAGGCTAAAAAGAGTTATGCAGAGGCTCAAGAGAGTGATGCAGAGGCTTATGAGAGTGATGCAGAGGCTCAAGAGAGTGATGCAGAGGCTCAAGAGAGGAATGCAGAGGCTTTAGAGAGTGATGCAAAGTCTCAAGAAAGTGATGCAGAGGCCTAGGAAAATGATGCAGAGGCTCAAGAGAGGGATGCAGAGGATGAAAAGAGTGATGCAGAGGCTCAAGAGAGGGATGCAGACGCTCAAGAGAGTGATTCAGAGGCTTACGAGAGTGATGCAGAAGCTTAAGACAGTGATGCAGAGGCTTAGGAGAGGGATGTAGAGGCTCAAGAGAGTGATGCAGAGGCTCAAGAGAGTGATGCAGAGGCCTTGGAGAATGATGCAGAGGCTCAAGAGAGGGATGCAGAGGCTGAAGAGAGTGATGCAGAGGCTGAAGAGAGTGATGCAGAGGCTTAAGAGAGGGATGCAGAGGTTCAAGAGAGGGATGCAGAGGCTTAAGAGTGGGATGCAGGGGCTCAAGAGAAGGATGCAGAGGCTCTAGAGAGGGATGCAGTTACTCTTGAGAGTGATGCAGAGGCTCAAGAGAGCGATGCAGAGGCTTAAGAGAGTGTTGCAAAGGCTCAAGAAAGGGATGCAGAGGCTCATGAGAGGGATGCATGAGTTCAAGAGAGGGATGCAGAGGCTTAAGAGAGTGATGCAGAGGTTCAAGAGAGTGATGCAGAGGCTAAAGAGAGTGATGCAGAGGCTCAAGAGAATGATGCAGAGGCTCAAGAGAGGAATGCAGAGGCTTAAGAGAGTGATGCAAAGGCTCAAGAAAGTGATGCAGAGGCCTTGGAGAATGATGCAGAGGCTCAAGAGAGGGATGCAGAGGATGAAGAGAGTGATGCAGAGGCTCAAGAGAGGGATGCAGACGCTCACGAGAGTGATTCAGAGGTTTTCGAGAGTGAAGCAGAAGCGTAAGACAGTGATGCAGAGGCTTAGGAGAGGGATGTAGAGGCTCAAGAGAGTGATGCAGAGGCTCAAGAGAGTGATGCAGAGGCCTAGGAGAATGATGCAGAGGCTCAAGAGAGGGATGCAGAGGCTGAAGAGAGTGATGCAGACGCTGAAGAGAGTTATGCAGAGGCCTAGGAGAATGATGCAGAGGCTCAAGAGAGGTATGCAGAGGCTGAAGAGAGTGATGCAGACGCTGAAGAGAGGGATGCAGAGGTTCAAGAGAGGGATGAAGAAGCTCAAGAGAGTGATGCAGAGACTCAAGAGAGTTATGCAGAGGCTGAAGAGAGTGATGCAGAGGCTTACGAGAGTGATGCAGAGGCTTACGAGAGTGATGCAGAGGCTCAAGTGAGGGATGTAGAGGCTCAAGAGAGTGATGCAAAACTCAACAGAGTGATGTAGAGGCTTAAGAGAGTGATGCAGAGGCTTAAGAGAGGGGATGCAGAAGCTGAAGAGAGTGATGCAGAGGCTGAAGAGAGTGATGCAGAGGCTTAAGAGAGGGATGCAGAGGTTCAAGAGAGGGATGCAGAGGCTTAATTAAGAGAGGGATGCAAGGGCTCAAGAGAGTGATGCAGAGGCTTAAGAGAGGGATGCAGAGGCTTAAGAGAGTGATGCAGACGCTCAGGAGAGTTATGCAGAGGCTTAAGAGAGTGATGCAAAGGCTCAAGAAAGTGATGCAGAGGCCTAGGAGAATGATGCAGAGGCTGAAGAGAAGGATGCAGAGGATGAAGAAAGTGATGCAGAGGCTCAAGAGAGGGATGCAGACGCTCAAGAGAGTGATTCAGAGGCTTACGAGAGTGATGCAGAGGCTCAAGTGAGGGATGTAAAGGCTCAAGAGACTGATGCAGAAGCTCAAGAGAGTGGTGTAGAGGCTTAAGAGAGTGATGCAGAGGCCTAGGAGAATGATGCAGAGGCTCAAGAGAGGGATGCAGAGGCTGAAGAGAGTGATGCAGACGCTGAAGAGAGTTATGCAGAGGCCTAGGAGAATGATGCAGAGGCTTAGGAGAGGGATGTAGAGGCTCAAGAGAGTGATGCAAAGGCTCAAGAGAGTGATGCAGAGGCCTAGGAGAATGATGCAGAGGCTCAAGAGAGGGATGCAGAGGCTGAAGAGAGTGATGCAGACGCTGAAGAGAGTTATGCAGAGGCCTAGGAGAATGATGCAGAGGCTCAAGAGAGGGATGCAGAAGCTCAAGAGAGTGATGCAGAGACTCAAGAGAGTTATGCAGAGGCTGAAGAGAGTGATGCAGAGGCTTACGAGAGTGATGCAGAGGCTCAAGTGAGGGATGTAAAGGCTCAAGAGACTGATGCAGAAGCTCAAGAGAGTGGTGTAGAGGCTTAAGAGAGTGATGCAGAGGCTTAAGAGAGGAGATGCAGAAGCTGAAGAGAGTGATGCAGAGGCTGAAGAGAGTGATGCAGAGGCTTAAGAGAGGGATGCAGAGGTTCAAGAGAGGGATGCAGAGGCTTAAGAGTGCGATGCAGAGGCTCAAGAGAGGGATGCAGTTTCTCTTGAGAGTGATGCAGAGGCTCAAGAGAGGGATGCAGAAGCTTAGGAGAGTGTTGCAAAGGCTCAAGAAAGGGATGCAGAGGCTCATGAGAGGGATGCATGAGTTCAAGACATGGATGCAGAGGCTTAAGAGTGTGATGCAGAAGCTGAAGAGAGTGTTGCAGAGGCTGAAAAGAGAGAGAGATGCAGAGGCTCAAGAGAGTGATGCAGAGGCTATAAAGAGTTATGCAGATTCACAAGAGAGTAATGCAGAGGCTTACGAGAGTTATAGTTAAAATCCTCATATATGGTAATATAGTGACTTTTTTCACGTTATTCATGTAGTGTGATTATACATAAATATATTCGTTTTTACCAATATTTCGATACTACTTCATGTTTTCTCACGATATGTGATTTGGTCTTCAAATCTCAGAATTTCACAAATTTTGCATTTTTAAGCAAGTACTCTTGCATTTTGTTTTGTACTAAAAACATCGAATTTAGCAATATTTTTACCTTTATCATCCACTTTTCCTCTATGTGATTTAAACAAAATATCATCGAATTAGCAAATATTTTGCCGTTTTTCCACGTTTTTGTGAATTTTCCGTTTATTGTTATTAATTCATTAAATATACAATAAAAAAGATGCAAACACATAATTGATCAGAAAATAACCTTAAATACTTCATTTTCAATCATCTATTTGTTTCTCGTTAAAATACTGAGTATGATATTGAAAAGGGGAGAAGTTCTGTTTTTATTGCATATGCAGAGGCTCAAGAGAGTGTTGCAGAGAATCAAGAGAGGGATGCAGAGGCTTAAGAGAATGATGCAGAGGCTCAAGAGAGTGATACAGAGCCTCAAGAGAGTGATAGAGCGGCTCAAGAGAGTGATGCAGAGGCTCAAGAGAGTGATGCAGACAATCATGAGAATGATGCAGAGGATCAAGAGAGGGAAGTAGAGGCCTAAGAGAGGGATACAGAGGCTCAAGAGAGTGACTCAGAAGATTACGAGAGTGATGCAGAGAATCAAGAGAGTGATGCAGAGAATCACTCTCTTGATCGTCTGCATCACACTCTTCAGCCTCTACATCACTCTCTTGAGCCTCTGCATCCTTTTTTGAGCCTCTGCATCTCTTTCTTAAGCCTCTGCATCCCTTTCTTGAGCCTTTGCGTTACTCTCTTGAACTCCTCAAGAGAGTGCTCAAGAGTATGATGCAGAGTGATGCAGAGTCTAAAGAGAGTGATGCAGTGGCTCAAGAGAGGGATGCAGAGGCTCAAGAAAGGGATGCAGAGGCTTAAGAAAGAGATGCAGAGGCTCAAAAAAGGATGCAGAGGCTCAAGAGAGTGATGTAGAGGCTGAAGAGTGTGATGCAGAGGCTCAAGCAAGTGATGCAGAGGTTCAAGTGAGGGATGCAGAAGCTCAAGTGTTTGATGCAGAGGCACAAGAGAAGGATGCAGAGGCTCTTGAGAGTGATGCAGAGGCAAAAGAGAGGGGATGCAGAGGACTAAGAGAGTGATGCAAAGGCTCAAGAAAGTGATGCAGAGGCTCAAGAGAGTGATGCAGGGGATTAATAGAGGGATGCAGAGGCTATAGAGAGTGATGCTGGGGCTTTAGAGAGGGATGCAGAACCTCAAGAGAATCATGTAGACACTCAAGAAAGAAAGGCAGACGCTTAGAGAGTGATGCAGAGGCTCAAGAGAGTGAAGCACAGGTTCAAGAACATGATGTAGAGGCTTAAGAGAGGGATGCAGAGGCTCATGAGTATGATGCAGAGGCTCAAGAGAGTGATGCAGAGAATCAAGAGAGGGATGCAGAGGCTTACGAGAATGATGCAGAGGCTCAAGAGAGTGATACAGAGCCTCAAGAGAGTGATAGAGCGGCTCAAGAGAGTGATGCAGAGGCTCAAGAGAGTGATGCAGACGATCATGAGAATGATGCAGAGGATCAAGAGAGGGAAGCAGAGGCCTAAGAGAGGGATGCAGAGGCTCAAGAGAGTGATTCAGAAGATTAAGAGAGTGATGCAGAGAATCAAAAGAGTGATGCAGAGAATCAAGAGAGTGATGCAGAGACTCGGGAGAGTTATGCAGAGGCCTCAAGAGAGGGATTCAGAGGCTTAAGAGAGAGATGCAGAGGCTGAAGAGAGTGTTGCAGAGGCTCAATAGAGGGATGAAGAGGCTGAAGAGAGTGATGCAGAGGCTCAAGAGAGGGATGCAGTGGCTCAAGAGAGTGATGCAAAGGTTTAAGAGAGTGAGGCAGAGGCTTAGGAGAGGGATGCAGGGGCTCAAGAGAGTAATGCAGAGGCTTAAGAGGGTGATGCAGAGGCTCAAGAGCGTGATGCAGAGGCTTGAGAGAGGGATGCAGGGGCTCAAGAGAGTGATGCAAAGGCTCAAGAGAGTGATTCAGAGGCTTAAGAGAGTGATGCAGAGGCTTAAGAGAGTGATGCAGAGGCTTAAGAGAATGATGCAGAGGCTTAAGAGAGTGATGCAGAGGCTTAAGAGAGGGATGCAGAGGCTCGAGAGAGGGATGCAGTTGCTCTTGAGAGTGATGCAGAGGCTCAAGAGAGGGATGCAGTGGCTTAAGAGAGTGATGCGAAGGCTCAATAGAAGGATGCAGAGGCTCATGAGAGGGATGCAGGAGTTCAAGAGAGGGATGCAGAGGCTCAAGAGAGTGATTCAGAAGATTACGTGAGTGATGCAGAGGCTCATGAGAGGGATGCATGGGCTCAAGAGAGGGATGTAGAGGCTTAAGAGAGTGATGCAGAGGTTCAAGAGAGTGATGCAGAGCCACAAGAGAATGATGTAGAGGCTTATGAGAGGGATGCAGAGGCTCAAGAGAATGATGCAGGGGCTGAAGAGAGTGATGCAGAGGCTTAAGAGAGGGATGCAGAGGATAAAGAGAGTGATGCAGAGGCTTAAGAGAGGAATGCAGAGGCTGAAGAGAATGATGCAGATGCTTAAGAGAGGGATGCAGAGGCTCAAGAGAGTGATGGAGAGGCTCAGGAGAGTGATGCAGAGGCTCAACAGAGTGATTCAGAGGCTTACGAGAGTGATGCAGAGGCTTAAGAGAGTGATGCAAGGGCTTAAGAGAGGGATGCAGAGGTTCAAGAGAGGGATGCAGAGGCTCAAGAGAGGGATGCAGTGGCTCAAGAGAGGGATGCAGCGGCTCAAGTGAGGGAAGCAGAGGCACAAGAGAGGGATGCATAGGCTCTTGAGAGTGACGCAGAGGCTCAAGAGAGGGATGCCGAGGCTTAAGAGAGTGATGCAAAGGCTCAAGTGAGGGATGCAAAGGCTCATGAGATGGATGCAGGAGTTCAAGAGAGTGATGCAGAGGCTCAAGAGAGGGATGCAGAGGCTTAAAAGAGTGATGCAGAGGCTCAAGAGAATTATGCAGAGGCTTAAGAGAGTGAGGCAGAGGCATAGGAGAGGGATGCAGAGGCTCAAGAGAGTAATGCAGAGGCTTAAGAGGGTGATGAAGAGGCTCAAGAGAATGATGCAAAGGCTCAAGAGAGGGATGTAGAGGCTCATGAGAGGGATGCAGGAGTTCAAGAGAGGGATGCAGAGGCTCAAGAGAGTGATTCAGAGGCTTTCGAGAGTGACGCTTAGGCTTAATAGATTGATGCAGAGGCTTAAGAGAATGATGCAGAGGCTCAAGCGAGGGATGCAGAGGCTCAAGAGAGGGATGCAGGGGCTCAGGAGAGTGATGCAGAGGCTCAAGAGAGTGATGCAGACGACCAAGAGAGTGATGCAGAGGCTCAATAGAGTGATGCAGAGGATCAAGAGAGGGAAGCAGAGGCTTAATAGAGTGATGCAGAGGCTGAAGAGAGTGATGCAGAGGCTCTAGAGAGTGATGCAGAGGCTTAAGAGAGTGAGGCAGAGGCTTAAGAGAGGGATGCAGAGGCTTAAGAGAGGGATGCAAAGGCTCAAGAGAGTGATTCAGAGGCTTATGAGAGTGATGCAGAGAATCAAGAGAGTGTTGCAGAGGCTCGAGAGAGTTATGCAGAGGCCTCAAGAAAAGGATTCAGAGGATCAAGAGAGCGATGCAGAGGCTGAAGAGAGTGTTTCAGAGGCTCAATAGAGGGATGAAGAGGCTGAAGAGAGTGATGCAGAGGCTTAAGAAAGTGAGGCAGAGGCTTAGGAGAGGGATGCAGAGGCTCAATAGAGTGATGCAGGGGCTCAAGAGAATGATGTAGAGGCTTAGGAGAAGGATGTAGAGGCTCAAGAGACTGATGCAGAGGCTCAAAAGAGTGATGCAGAGGATCAAAAGAGGGATGCAGAGGTTTAAGAGAGTGATGCAGAGGCTCAAGAGAGTGATGGAGAGGCTCAAGAGAGTGATGCAGAGGCTCAAGACAGTGATGCAGACGGCCAAGAGAGTGATGCAGTGGCCAAATAGAGTGATGCAGAGGATCAAGAGAGGGAAGCAGAGGCTTAATAGAGTGATGCAGAGGCTGAAGATCTAAATAATACGAAACCTCGCTCTATGACTTGAAGTTAAAATCCTCAAATATGGTAAAATAGTGACTTTTTCACGTTAATCATGTAGTTTGATATTACGCAAATATATTAATTTTTACCAATATTTCTATACTATTTCATGTAGTATCACGATATGTGATTTGGCTTTCAAATCTCATAATGTCGCATAATATTGCATTTTAAGCAAGTTTTCTTGCATTTTGTTTCGTACGAGAAATCATCGAATTTAGCAATATTTTGACGTTTATTAACTCCTTTTCCTTTATGGGAATAAACAAAATATCATCGATTTTGGCAATATTTGGCCGTTTTTCCAAGTTTTGTGAATTTTCGGTCTATGGGTATTAATTCAATAAATATACGATACAAATAATGCAAACACATAATTGATTAGAAAATAATCTTAAATACTTCATTTTCAATCAACCATTTGTTTCTCGTTAAAATACTGAGTAGGATTTTGAAGAGGGGAGAAGTTCGGCTTTTATTGCATATATCGGAGTTTCAGCCGGAATAGAGCGGTTTTCGTGTACATCTTCCATCGGTAATATAAACGGAAAATCAGGAACATTTTAGTTAATTCTAATGAAAACACATTGGTTTTTATCATTTGTATTGGAAACAACATTGTCATATGTCTTTTCTTGGATCGAAATAATACGAAACCTCGCTCTATGATTTGAAGTTAAAATCCTCATATATGGTAAAATAGCGACTTTTTTCATGTAGTGTTATTTTACGTAAATATATTCGTTTTTACGAATATTTCGATACTATTTCATGTAGTATCACGATAGGTAATTTGGCCTTCAAATCTCAGAATTTCGCGTAATATTGCATTTTAAGGAAGTTTTTTTGCATTTTGTTTCGTACGAAAAATCACCGAATTTAGCAATATTTTGACGTTTATCATCTCCTTTTCCTTTATGTGATTTAAACAAAATATCATCGAATTAGGCAATATTTTGCCGTTTTTCCACGTTTTTGTGAATTTTCAGTCTATGGGTATTATTTCAATAAATATACGATAAAAATGATGCAAACACATAATTGATTAGAAATTTACCTTAAATACTTCATTTTCAATCAACCATTTGTTTCTCGTTAAAATACCGAGTAGGATATTGAAGAGGGGAGAAGTTTGGTTTTTATTGCATATATCGACGTTTCAGCCGGAATAGAGCGGTTTTCGTGTACATCTTCCATCGGTAATATAAACGGAAAATCAGGAACATTTTAGTTAATTCTAATGAAAACACATTGGTTTTTATCATTTGTATTGGAAACAACATTGTCATATGTCTTTTCTTGGATCTAAATAATACGAAACTTCGCTCTATGATTTGAAGTTAAAATCCTCATATATGGTAAAATAGTGACTTTTTTCACGTTTTTCATGTAGTGTGATTTTACGTAAATATATTCATTTTTACCAATATTTCCATACTATTTCATGTAGTAGAGGCTCAAAAGAGGAATGCAGAGGCTCAAGAGAGTGATGCAGAGGTTCGAGAGAGTGATGCAGAGGCTCGGGAGAGTTATGCAGAGGCCTCAAGAGAGGGATTCAGAGGCTTAAGAGAGTGATGCAGAGGCTGAAGAGTGTGTTGCAGAGGCTCAAGAGAGGGATGCAGAGGCTCAAGAGGGTGATGAATAGGCTCAAGAGAGGGATGCAGAGGCTCAAGAGAGGGATGCAGAGGCTCAAGTGAGTGATGCAGAGGCTCAAGAGAGTGATGCAGGGGATCAAGAGAAGAAAGCAGACGCTTACGAGAGTGATGCAGGAGTTCAAGAGAGGGATGCAGAGGCTCAGGAGAGTGATGCAGAGGCTGAAGAGAGGGATGCAGAGGCTTCAGAGAGGGATCCAGAGGCTAAGGAGAATGATGAATAGGCTCAAGAGAATGCTGCAGAGGCTCAAGAGAGTGATGCTGAGGCTCCAGAGAGAGATTCAGAGGCTCCAGAGAGTGATGTAGAGGCTTAAGAGAGGGATGCAGAGGTTCAAGAGAATGATGCAGAGGCTTAAAAGAGGGGTTAGGGATGCAGAGGCTCAAGAGAATGATGCAGAGGCTCAAGAAAGGGATGCTGAGGCTCCAGAGAGGAATGCAGAGGCTTAAGAGAGTGATGCAGAGGCTGAAGAGAGATATTGCTAAATTCGATGATTTTTAGTACGAAACAAAATGCAAGAAAACTTGCTTAGAGTGCAATATTATGCGAAATTTTGAGATTTGAAGGATAAATCACATATCGTGATACTACATGAAATAGTATCAAAATATTGGTAAAAAACGAATTAATTTACGTAATATTAAACTACATGAAAAACGTGAAAAAAGTCACTATTATACCAAATTTAAGGATTTTAACTTAGAATCATAAAGCGAGGTTTCGTATTATTTAGATACAAGAAAAGACATATGACAATGTTGTTTCCAATACAAATGATAAAAATCAATGTGTTTTCATTAGAATTAACTAAAATGTTCCTGAATTTCCGTTTATATTACCGATGGAAGATGTACACGTAAAACCTCTCTATACCGGCTGAAACGTCGATATATGCAATAAAAACCGAACTTCTCCCCTTTTCAATATCTTACTCAGTATTTTAAGGAGAAACAAATAGTTGATTGAAAATTAAGTATTTAAGGTTATTATCTAATCAATTATGTGTTTGCATCATTTTTATCGTATATTTAATGAATTAATACCAATAAACTGAAAATTCACAAAAACGTGGAAAAACGGCAAAATATTGCCTAATTCGATGATATTTTGTTTAAGTCACAAAATAAAAACCGAACTTCTCCCCTTTTCAATACCTTAATCAGTATTTTAACGTGAACAAATAGTTGATTGAAAATGAGGTTTTTAAGGTAAATTTCTAATCAATTATGTGTTTGCATGATTTTTGTCATATATTTAATGAATTAATACTAATAAACTTAAAATTCACAAAAACGTGGAAAAACGGCAAAATATTGCCTAATTCGATGATATTTTGACTAAATCACATACAGGAAAGGGGATGATAAACGTCAAAATATTGCTAAATTCGATGATCTTTAGTACGAAACAAAATGCAAGAAAACTTGCTTAAAATGCAATATTATGCGAAATTCTGATATATGAATTCCAAATCACATATCGTGATACTACATGAAATAATATCGAAATATTGGTAAAAATGAATATATTTACGTAATATCAAACTACATGAAAAACGTGAAAAAAGTCCCTATTATAACAAATTTGAGGATTTTAACTTCGAATCATGAAGCGAGGTTTCGTATTATTTAGATCCAAGAAAAGACATATGACAATGTTGTTTCCAATACAAATGATAAAATTCAATGTGTTTTCATTAAAATTAACTAAAATGTTCCTGATTTTCCGTTTATATTACCGATGGAAGATGTACACATATAACCGCTCTATACCGGCTGAAACGTCGATATATGCAATAAAAACCGAACTTCTCCCCTTTTCAATACCTTACTCAGTATTTTAACGAGAAACAAATAGTTGATTGAAAATGAAGTATTTAAGGTTAATTTCTAATCAATTATGTGTTTGCATCATTTTTATCGTATATATAATGAATAAATAACAATAAACGGAAAATTCACACAAACGTGGAAAAACGGTAAAATCTTGACTAATTCGATGATATTTTGTTTAAATCACTTAAAGGAAAAGGGGATGATAAACTTGAAAATATTGCTAAATTCGATGATTTTTCGTACGAAACAAAACGCAAGAAAACTTGCTTTAAATGGAATATTATGCGAAATTCTGAGATATGAAGGCTAAATCACATATCCTGATACTACATAAATAGTATCGAAATATTGGTAAATAAATGAATATATTTACGTAATATCAAACTAAATGATAAACGTGAAAAAAGTCACTATTATACCAAATTTGAGGATTTTAACTTAGAATCATAAAGCGAGGTTTCGTATTATTTAGATCCAAGAAAAGACATATGACAATGTTGTTTCCAATACAAATGATAAAAATCAATGTGTTTTCATTAGAATTAACTAAAATGTTCCTGATTTTCCGTTTATATTACCGATGGAAGATGTACACATATAACCGCTCTATACCGGCTGAAACGTCAATATATGCAATAAAAACCGAACTTCTCCCCTTTTCAATACCTTAATCAGTATTTTAACGAGAAACAAGTAGTTGATTGAAAATGAGGTTTTTAAGGTTAATTTCTAATCAATTATGTGTTTGCATGATTTTTGTCATATATTTAATGAATTAATACTAATAAACTGAAAATTCACAAAAACGTGGAAAAACGGCAAAATATTACCTAATTCGATGATATTTTGATTAAATCACATAAAGGATGATAAATGATGATAAACGTCAAAATATTGCTAAATTCGATGATCTTTAGTACGAAAGAAAACGCAAGAAAACTTGCTTAAAATGCAATACTATGCGAAATTCTGATATATGAAGGCCAAATCACATATCGTGATACTACATGAAATAGTATCGAAATATTGGTAAAAATGAATATATTTACGTAATACCAAACTACATGAAAAACGTGAAAAAAGTCACTATTATACCAAATTTGAGGATTTTAACTTCGAATCAAAAAGCGAGCTTTCGTATTATTTAGATCCAAGAAAAGACATATGACAGTGTTGTTTCCAATACAAATGATAAAAATCAATGTGTTTTCATTAGAATTAACTAAAATGTTCCTGATTTTCTGTTTATATTACCGATAGAAGATGTACACGTAAAACCGCTCTATTCCGGCTGAAATGTCGATATATGCAATAAAAACCGAACTTCTCCCCTTTTCAATATCTTACTCAGTATTTTAACGAGAAACAAATAGTTGATTGAAAATGAAGTATTTAAGGTTAATTTCTAATCAATTATGTGTTTGCATCATTTTTATCGTATATATAATGAATTAATAACAATAAACGGAAAATTCACAAAAAACGTGGAAAAACGGTAAAATCTTGCCTAATTCGATGATATTTTGTTTAAATCACATAAAATAAAAGGAGATGATAAACGTGAAAATATTGCTAAATTCGATGATTTTTCGTACGAAACAAAACGCAAGAAAACATGCTGAAAATGGAATATTATGCGAAATTCTGAGATTTGAAGGCTAAATCACATATCGTGATTCTACATGAAATAGTAACGAAATATTGGTAAAAAATTGAATATATTTACGTAATACCAAACTAAATGATAAACGTGAAAAAAGTCACTATTATACCAAATTTAAGGATTTTACCTTCGAATCATAAAGCGAGGTTTCGTATTATTTAGATCCAAGAAAAGACATATGACAATGTTGTTTCCAATACAAATGATAAAAATCAATGTGTTTTCATTAGAATTATCTAAAATGTTCCTGATTTTCCGTTTACATTACCGATGGAAGATGTACACGTATAACCGCTCTATACCGGCTGAAACGTCGATATATGCAATAAAAACCGAACTTCTCCCCTTTTCAATACCTTAATCAGTATTTTAACGAGAAACAAATAGTTGATTGAAAATGAGGTGTTTAAAGTTAATTTCTAATCAATTATGTGTCTGCATGATTTTTGGCATATATTTAATGAATTAATACGAATAAACTGAAAATTCACAAAAACGTCGAAAAACGGCAAAATATTGCCTAATTCGATGATATTTTGTTTAAATCACATAAAGGAAAAGGGGATGATAAACGTGAAAATATTGCTAAATTCGATGATTTTTCGTATGAAACAAAACGCAAGAAAACTTGCTGAAAATGGAATATTAAGCGAAATTCTGAGATTTGAAGGCTAAATCACATATCGTGATTCTATGTGAAATAGTATCGATATATTGGTAAAAAAATGAATATATTTACGTAATATCCAACTAAATGATAAACGTGAAAAAAGTCACTATTATAGCAAATTTGAGGATTTTAACTTCGAATATTAAAGCGAGGTTTCGTATTATTTAGATCCAAGAAAAGACATATGACAATGTTGTTTCCAATACAAATGATAAAAATCAATGTGTTTTCATTAGAATTAACTAAAATGTTCCTGATTTTCCGTTTATATTACCGATGGAAGATGTACACGTATAACCGCTCTATACCGGCTAAAACGTCGATATATGCAATAAAAACCGAACTTCTACCCTTTTCAATACCTTAATCAGTATTTTAACGAGAAACAAATAGTTGATTGAAAATGAGGTGTTTAAGGTTAATTTCTAATCAATTATGTGTTTGCATGGTTTTTGGCATATATTTAATGAATTAATACGAATAAAATGAAAATTCACAAAAACGTGGAAAAACGGCAAAATATTGCCTAATTCGATGATATTTTGATTAAATCACATAAAGGAAAAGGGGATGATAAACGTCAAAATATTGCTAACCTCGATGATTTTTAGTACGAAACAAAATGCAAGAAAACTTGCTTAAAATGCAATATTATGCGAAATTCTGAGATATGAAGGCCAAATCACATATCGTGATACTACATGAAATAGTATCGAAATATTAGTAAAAATGAATATATTTACGTAATATCAAACTACATGAAAAACGTGAAAAAAGTCACTATTATACCAAATTTGAGGATTTTAACTTAGAATCATAAAGCGAGGTTTCGTATTATTTAGATCCAAGAAAAGACATATGACAATGTTGTTTCCAATACAAATGATAAAAATCAATGTGTTTTCATTAGAATTAACATTTTTATATTGTTTTCTATATGTCTCTATATGTCTTTCTTTCTTATCATCCCATTTTCCTTTATGTGATTTAAACAAAATATCATCGAATAAGGCAATATTTTGCCGTTTTTCCACGTTTTTGTGAATTTTCAGTTTATTGGTATTAATTCATTAAATATACGATTAAAATGATGTAAACACATACTTGAATGGAAATTAACATTAAATCCTTTATTTTCAATCAAATATTTGTTTCTCGTTAAAATACTGAGTAAGATATTGAAAAGGGGAAAAGTTCTGTTTTTATTGCATATATCGACGTTTCAGCCGGATTAGAGCCGTTTTACGTGTACATCTTCCATTGGTAATATAAACGGAAAATCAGGAACATTTTAGTTAATTCTAATGAAAACACATTGATTTTTATCATTTGTATTGGAAACACATTTTTATATGTCTTTTCAAGGATCTAAATAATACGAAACCTCGGTTTATGACTTGAAGTTAAAATCCTCAAATTTGGTAATATAGCGATTTTTTTAACATTTTTAATGTAGTGTGACTTTACGTAAATATATTCGTTTTACCAATATTTCGATACTACTACATGTTTTCTCACGATATGTGATTTGGCCTTCATCAGAATATCGCAAATTTTGCATTTTTAAGCAAGTTTTCTTGCATTTTGTTTTGTACTAAAAATCATCGAATTTAGCAATATTTTGACGTTTATAAAAATATAAACAAAATATCATCAAATTAGGCATTATTTTGCCGTTTTTCCACGTTTTTGTGAATTTTTAGTGTATTGTTATTAATTCATTATATATACGATTAAAATGATGCAAACACATAATTGATTAGAAAATAACCTTAAGTACTTCATTTTCCATCAACTATTTGTTTCTCGTTAAAATACTGAGTAAGACATTGAAAAAGGGGGAAAATTCTGTTTTTATTGCATATATCGACGTTTCAGCCGGATTAGAGCGGTTTTACGTGTACATCTTCCATCGGTAATATAAACGGAAAATCAGGAACATTTTAGTTAATTCTAATGAAAACTAATTGATTTTTATCATTTGTATTGGAAACAACATTGTCATATGTCTTTTCATGGATCTAAAAATTACGAAACCTCGCTTTATGATTTGAAGTTAAAATCCTCAAATTTGGTAAAATAGTGACATTTTTCACGTTTTTCATGTAGTGTGTTTTTCCGTAAATATATTCGTTTTTACCAATTTTTCGATACTATTTCGTGTAGTATCACGATATGTGATTTGGCCTTCATATATCAGAATTTCGCATAATATTGCATTATAAGCAAGTTTTCTTACATTTTGTTTCGTACTAAAAATCATCGAATTTAGCAATATTTTGACTTTTATCATCCCCTTTTCCTTTATGTGATATAAACAAAATATAATCGAATTAGACAATATTTTGCCGTTTTCCCACGTTTTTGTTCCACAATTCGACCCTTGAGCCACATCTTGGAGGCAAATTCTGGCTCTCAGCACGAAATCGAAGTTTGAAATTGCGACTTTTTATACCGAAAATACGCCAATTACTGTGAACTACGATGGGTCACATTTGGCCCAAACTCTCCCTGCAGTTTTCAAAATATCCCAACCATCCCAAATTCGACTCTCGAACCATATTTTGGAGGCAAATTTTGGCTCTCAGCACGTATTCGCAGTTTGAAATTACGACTTTTTATACCGAATATATGCCTATTACTGACAGCGGCGATGTTTCACATTTTGCCTAAACCCCACTGCAGTTTTCAAAATATCCCAAAAAATCCAAAATTCGACGCTTGAGCCGTATTTTGAAGCCAAATTCTTGCTCTCTGCACGTATTCGCACTGTGAAATTACGACTTTTTATACCGAAAATATGCCAATTACTGAGAGCAACGATGGATCATATTTTGCCCAAACACTCTCTGCAGTTTTCAAAATATCCCAAACATCTCAAATTCGACCCTTGAGCCATATTTTGGAGCCAAATTCTGGCGTTCTGCACGTATTCGCAGTTTGAAATTACGACTTTAATACCGAAAATATGTCAATTACTGAGAGCTGCGATAGGTCACATTTTGCTCATACCCCCTCCCCCCTGCAGTTTTTAAAATATCCTAAACATCCCAAATTCGACGCTTGAGTCATATTTTGGAGCCAAATTTGGGCTCTCTGCACGTATTCGCAGTTTGAAATTACGTCTTTTTATACCGAAAATATGCCAATTAATTAGAGCGGCGATGGGTCACATTTTGACCAAACCCCCCCCCCCCCTCTGCAGTTTTCAAAATATCGCAAACATCCCAAAATCGAAGCTTGAGCCATATTTTGGAGCCAAATTATGGCTCTCTGCACGTATTAGCAGTTTGAAATTACGTCATTTTATACTGAAATAATGGCAATTACTGTGAACAGTGAAGGGTCACATTTTGCCCAAAACCCCCTGCAGTTTTCAAAATATCCCAAACATCCCAAGTTCCTCCCTTGAGCCATGTTTTGGATCCAAATTCTGGCTCTCTGCACGTATTCGCAGTTTTAAATTAGGACTTTTTATACCGGAAATATGCCAATTACTGAGAGCGGCGATGGATCACATTTTGCCCAAACCCTCCCTACATTTTTCACAATATCCCAAACATCCCAAATTCGACCCTCGAACTATATTTTGGAGCCAAATTCGGGCTCTCTGCACGTATTCGCGGTTTGAAATTACGTCATTTTATACCAAAAATATGCCAATTACTGAGATCGGCGAAGAGTCACAAATTGCCTAAACCCCCCACACCAAGAGTGTGTGAAGTGGGCGATTACCCTCGTTGTGTCAACAACTCAATAGTCTCTCCTCTAAGTTACAATACAATGCTGTTTTCTCAAACAGGCCCATGTGCCTTTTAAAGAAAACGGAAATTTAATGGCAAACATTTTCATACTAACCCCAAGTCAATCGAATAAGAATTGGATTTTATATGTTGTTTTTTAGATCGGCCGGCTATTTACGACGCGGGCGCGGAACCCATTGGCCGAGTTGGCCGTATATTTACGGTCTGGTTGCATCAAAGTGTTTCAAAATAGTGTGTATGATATTGATTAGGAGAGATTTTCTGTTGTTATTGCATATTTCGACATTTCAGCCGAATTAAAGCGGTTTTACGAGTACACGAAAATTCAGGAACATTTTAGGTAATTCTAAAGAAAACACATTGATTTTTATCATTTGAATTGGAAACAACGTTTTCATATGCCTTTTTAATGATCAAAATAATACGCAACCTCCCTCTATGAATTTATGTAAAAATCCTTGAATTTGGTATTGTAGTGACTTTTTTCACGTTTTTCATGTAGAGTGATTTTAGGTAAAAATGTCCCAATTTACTAATATTTTGGTAATACTTCATGTTGTCCCACTATATGTGATTTGGCCTACAAATCTCAGAATTTCACATAATATTGCGTTTTTAAGCAAGTTTTCTTGCATTGTGCTTTGTACATAAAATCATCGAGTTTTGCAAAACTTTGAGGTTTTTCACCGTTGTTTTCTTTATAAAATTTCATCCAAATATCAACGATTTAGGCAATATTTTGCCGTTTTTTCCGCGTTTTCAAGCCTTTTCGGTTTATTGCCATTAACTCAATAAATTTACGTTAAATATGATGCAAACACGTAATTAATTGCAAATTAAAATCAAATACTTCATTTTAAATCAACTATCTGTACCTCGTTAAAATAGTGAGTAAGATATTGATTAGGAGAGAATTTCAGTTTTTATTGCATATTTCAACGTTTCAGCCAGATTAGAGCAGTTTTACGAATTCAGAAATAAACGGAAATTCAGGAACATTTTAGGTAATTCTAATGTAAACACATTGATTTTTATCATTTGAATTGAAAACATCGTTTTCATATGTCTTTTTAATGATCAAAATAATACGCAACCTCTATGATTTGAGGTAAAAATCCTCGAATTTGGTAATATAGTGACTTTTTTCACGTTTTTCAAGTAGGGTGATTTTAGGTAAAAATGTTCGAACTTACTGAAACAATTGAAGATACTACTTCATCTTGTCTCTCTATTTGTGATTTGGCCTACAAATCTCAGAGTTTCACATAATATTGCGTTTTTAAGCAAGTTTTCTTGCATTGTGCCTTGTACATAAAATCATCGAATTTAGCAATATTTTGAGGTTTTTCATCGTTGTTTTCTTTATGAGATTTCATCCAAATATCAACAATTTAGGTCATATTTGGTCGTTTTTCCACGTTTTCAAACATTTTCGGTTTATTGTCATTAATTCATTAAATTTACGATAAATATGATGCAAACACGTAATGAATTGCAAATTACCCTTAAATATTTGATTTTCAATCAACTATTTGTACCTCGTTAAAATAGTGAGTAAGATATTGATTAGGAGAGATTTTGTGTTTTTATTGTATATTTCGACGTTTCAGCCGGATTAAAGCGGTTTTACGAGTACCTCTTCTTTCGGTAATATAAACGGAAATTCAGGAACATTTTAGGTAATTCTAAAGAAAGCTCATTGATTTTTATCATTTGAATTGGAAACAATGTTTCCATATGCCTTTTTAATGATCAAAATAATTCGCAACCTCGCTCTATGATTTGATGTAAAAATCCTCAAATTTGGTATTATAGTGACTTTTTTCACGTTTCCACGTAGAGTGAATATAGGTAAAAATGTTCGAATTTATTAATAGTTTGATACTACTTCATTTTGTCTCTCTATTTGTGATTTGGACTACAAATATCAGAGTTTTACATAATATTGCGTTTTTAAGCAAGTATTCTTGCATTGTGCTTTGTATATAAAATCATCGAATTTACCTATACTTTGAGGTTTTTCATCGTTGTTTCCTTTATAAGATTTCATCCATACATCAACGATTTTGACAATATTTGGCCGTTTTTCCGCGTTTTCAATAATTTTCTTTTTTTTTTGCCATTAATTCAATAAATTTACGACTTATATGATTCAAACACTTAAATAGTTGCAAATTAACCTTAAATACAAGATTTTCAATCAACTATTTGTACCTTGTTAAAATAGTGAGTTAGGTATTGATTAGGAGTGAAAATCTGTTTTATTGCATAATATCCCAAACATCCAAAATTCCATATATTGTAGCCAAATTCTGGTTCTCTGCACGTATTCGCAGTTTGAAATTAGGACTTTTATTCCGAATATATGCCAATTACTGAAAGCAGCGATGGATCACATTTTGCCCAAACCCTCCCTGCAGTTTTCAAAATATCCCAAACATCCCAAATTCGACGCTTGAACCATATTTAGGAGCCAAATTCTGGCTCTCTGCAAATATTTGCTGTTTGAAATTACGAATTTAATACCGAAAATATGTCAATTACTGAGAGCAGCGATAGGTCACATTTTGCCCAATCCCACCCTGCAGTTTTTAAAATACCAGAAACATCCCAAATTCGACGCTTGAGCCATATTTTGGAGCCAAATTCGGGTTCTCTGTACGTATTTGCAGTTTGAAATTACGTCTTTTTTACCGAAAATATGTCAATTACTTAGAGCGGCGATGGTTCACATTTTACCCCCCCCCTTAAGTTTTCAAAATATCCCAAACATCCCAAATACGACGCTTGAGCCTTATTTTGGAGCCAAATTCTGGCTCTCTGCATGTAATCGCAGTTTGAAACTACGACATTTTATACCGAAAAAATACAAATTATTGAAAGCGGCAATGAATCACATTTTGCCCAAACCCTCCCTGCAGTTTTCAAAATATCCTAAACATCCCAAATTCGACGCTTGAACCATATTTAGAAGCCAAATTCTGGCTCTCTGCACGTGTTCGCAGTTTGAAATTACGACATTTTATAACGAAAATATGCCAATTACTGAGAGCAGCGATGGATCACATTTTGCCCAAACTCTCCCTGCAGTTTTCAAAAGATCCAAAACTTCCCAAATCCGACCCTTGAGCTATAATTTGGAGCCAAATTCTTGCTCTCTGCACGTATTCGCAGTTTGAAATTACGAAGTTTTATACTGAAAATATGCTAATTACTGAGAGCGGCGATGGGTCACATTTGGCACGAACCCCCTCTGCAGTTTTCAAAATATCCCAAACGTCCCAAATTCGACGCTTGAGCTATATTTTGGAGCCAAATTCTGGCTTTCTTCACGTATTCGCAGTTTGAAATTACGACTTTTTATACCGAAAATATGCCAAGTACTGAAAGCAGCGATAGATCACATTTAGCGCAAACCCTCCTTGCATTTTTCAAAATATCACAAACATCCCAAATTCGACGCTTGAGCCATATTTTGGAGTCAAATTCTCGCTCTTTGCAAGTATTCGCAGTTTGAAATTACGACTTTTTATACCAAAGTACGGGAATTAATGAGAGCGGCGATGGGTCACATTTTGGCCAAACCCCCCCCCCTGCAGTTTACAAAATATCCAAAACATCCCAAATGCGACCCTTGACCCATATTTTGGAGCCAAATTTTTTCTTTCTGATCGTATTCGCAGTTTGAAATTACGACTTTTTATACCGAAATAATGCCAATTACTGAAAGCAGCGATGGATCACAATTTGCCCAAACCCTCCTTGCAGTTTTAAAAATATCCCAAACATCCCAAATTCGACCCTTGAACCATAATTTGGAATATGATTCCAATTACTGAAAGCCAATTGGCATATAAATATGCCAATTACTGAAAGCAGCGATAGATCACATTTTGCCCAAACCCTCCCTGAAATTTTCAAAATATTCCAAAAATCCCAAATTGGAGGCTTGAGCCATATTTTGGAGCCAAATTCTGGCTCTCTGCAAATATCTGCTGTTTGAAATTACGACTTTAATACCGAAAATATGTGAATTACTGAGAGCAGCGATAGGTCACATTTTGCCCAAACCCCCCCTGCAGTTTTTAAAATACCCGAAACATCCCAAATTCGACGCTTGAGCCATATTTTGGAGCCAAATTCGGGTTGTCTGTACATATTCGCAGTTTGAATTTACGTCTTTTTTACCGAAATAATGTCAATTACTTAGAGCGGCGATGGTTCACATTTTGCCCAAACCCCCCACCCCCCTTAAGTTTTCAAAATATCGCAAACATCCCAAATTCGACGCTTGAGCCATAATTTATAGCCAAATTATTGCTCTCTGCACGCATTACCAGTTTGAAATTTCGACTTTTTATGCCGAAATAATGCCAATTACTGTGAGCGGCGAAGGGTCACGTTTTAACCAAAACCCCCTTCAGCTTTCAAAATATCACAAACATCCCAAATTCGACGCTTGAGCCATATTTTGGAGTCAAATTCTCGCTCTTTGCAAGTATTCGCAGTTTGAAATTACGACTTTTTATACCAAAGTACGGGAATTAATGAGAGCGGCGATGGGTCACATTTTGGCCAAACCCCCCCCCCCCTGCAGTTTACAAAATATCCAAAACATCCCAAATGCGACCCTTGACCCATATTTTGGAGCCAAATTTTTTCTTTCTGATCGTATTCGCAGTTTGAAATTACGACTTTTTATACCGATATAATGCCAATTACTGAAAGCAGCGATGGATCACAATTTGCCCAAACCCTCCTTGCAGTTTTAAAAATATCCCAAACATCCCAAATTCGACCCTTGAACCATAATTTGGAATATGATTTCAATTACTGAAAGCCAATTGGCATATAAATATGCCAATTACTGAAAGCAGCGATAGATCACATTTTGCCCAAACCCTCCCTGAAATTTTCAAAATATCCCAAAAATCCCAAATTGGAGGCTTGAGCCATATTTTGGAGCCAAATTCTGGCTCTCTGCAAATATCTGCTGTTTGAAATTACGACTTTAATACCGAAAATATGTGAATTACTGAGAGCAGCGATAGGTCACATTTTGCCCAAACCCCCCCTGCAGTTTTTAAAATACCCGAAACATCCCAAATTCGACGCTTGAGCCATATTTTGGAGCCAAATTCGGGTTGTCTGTACATATTCGCAGTTTGAATTTACGTCTTTTTTACCGAAATAATGTCAATTACTTAGAGCGGCGATGGTTCACATTTTGCCCAAACCCCCTACCCCCCTTAAGTTTTCAAAATATCGCAAACATCCCAAATTCGACGCTTGAGCCATAATTTATAGCCAAATTATTGCTCTCTGCACGCATTACCAGTTTGAAATTTCGACTTTTTATGCCGAAATAATGCCAATTACTGTGAGCGGCGAAGGGTCACGTTTTAACCAAAACCCCCTTCAGCTTTCAATATATCCCAAACATCTCAAATTCGACGATTGAGCCTTATTTTAGAGCCAAATTCTAGCTCTCTGCACGTATTCGCAGTTTTAAATTACGAATTTTATTCAAAAAATATGCAAATTACTGAAAGCAGCGATAGATCACATTTTGCCCAAACCCTCCCTACAGTTTTCAAAATATCCCAAACATCCCAAATTGGACGCTTGAGCCACATTTTGGAGTCAAATTCTGGCTCTCTGCAAATATTTGCTGTTTGAAATTACGACTTTAATACCGAGAATATGTCAATTACTGAGAGCAGCGATAGGTAACATTTTGGCCAAACCCCCCCTGCATTTTTTAATTACCCGAAACATCCCAAATTCGGCGCTTGAGCCATATTTTGGAGCCAAATTCGGGTTCTCTGTACTTATTCGTAGTTTGAAATTACATCTTTTTTTACCGAAAATATGCCAATTACTGAGAACGGCGATGGATCACATTTTGCCCAAACCCTCCCTGCAGTTTCCAAAATATCCCAAACATCCCAAATTCGAATCTTGAGCAATATTGTGGAGCCAAATTCTGGCTCTCTGCACATATTCGCAGTTTGAAATTACGACTTTAATACCGAAAATAATTCAATTACTGAGAGCTGCGATATGTCACATTTTGCCCCTTCCCCCAGCAGTTTTCAAAATAATCGCAAACATCCCAAATTCGACGCTTGAGCCATATTTTGGAGCAAAATTATGGCTCTCTGCACGTATTAGCAGTTTGAAATTTTGAATTTTTATGCCGAAATAATGACAATTACTTTGAGCTGCGAAGGGTCACATTTTAACCAAAACCCCTACAGTTTTCAAAATATCCCAAACATCCCAAATGCCACCCTTGAGCCATATTTTGGAGCCAAATTCTGGCTTTCTGCACGTATTCGCAGTTTTAAATTAGGACTTTTTATACCGAAAATATGCCAACTACTGAAAGCATCGATGGATCACATTCTGAATAAACCCTCCCTGCAGTTTTCAAAATATCCCAAACATCCCAAATTCGACGCTTGAGCCATATTTTGGAGCCAAATTCTGGCTCTCTGCCCGTATTCGCAGTTTGAAATTACGACTTTTTTACCCAAAATATGCCAATTACTGAAAGCGGCAATGGATCACATTTTGCCCAAACCCTCCCTGCAGCTTTCAAAATATCCCAAACATCCCAAATTCGACGCTTGAGCCATATTTTGGAGCAAAATTCTGGCTCACTGCTCGTATTCGCAGTTTGATATTACGACTTTTATACCAAAATACGTCAATTACTGCGAACTGCGATAGGTCACATTTTCTCATTATTGTTATAAGACCTCGTTTACTATCTAGCTCCTCCTTTGACCATGTGCTGCTTAGCGGTGGACTGTATGCATTTATGATCATTAGTTTATCATCCTCATGGCAGATCTCTAGTGCTATTATGTCAACTTCTTTTCGATTGGCAGTCATTATTTCGTTCACCTTTAGGTGTTCTTTCACCAGCACAGCAACGCCACCGCCTTTCCTAATTTTTCTCTCCCGTCTCAAAATTGAGTAGCCCTTCTGGAATATGACTTCAATTAAAATAACATCTTCAAGTTTTGTCTCCGTGAGTGCAACAATGTCTGGTGTCTGCAGCTGTATTACATCACTTAACTCCAGTATCTTCGATCTTACTCCATCTATGTTGGTGTATGCAATCTTCAGGAACTTGTTCCCCCTCTTCTTACTTTTCACTCCCCCTCTCTCTAATGATTTTGTTGGTTTGCCTTTATGTACCACTTTACTGGTCTGCCTACCCCTATCATTTTGTAGAAAAAAGAATTGATTTCTTCTTCATTCATGCTTTCATTTAAACATTTTCACTCGGCGAGGTTCAGTTTCAGCTTCTCTCTATCTTCTTTTGAAAGATCTCGTCGTAACAACCACACTTTCCCATCCTCATCACTTTGTAATTTTCTAGCACTCCTTAGTACTTCTTCCATCTCCATGTGTGTGTGTGTGTGTGTGTGTGTGTGTGTGTGTGTGTGTGTGTGTGTGTGTGTGTGTGTGTGTGTGTGTGTGTGTGTGTGTGTGTGTGTGTGTGTGTGTGTGTGTGTGTGTGTGTGTGTGTGTGTACTCACCTAATTGTACTCACCTAATTGTGCTTGCGGGGGTTGAGCTCTGGCTCTTTGGTCCCGCCTCTCAACCGTCAATCAACTGGTGTACAGATTCCTGAGCCTATTGGGCTCTATCATATCTACATTTGAAACTGTGTATGGAGTCAGCCTCCACCACATCACTTCCTAATGCATTCCATTTACTAACTACTCTGACACTGAAAAAGTTCTTTCTAACGTCTCTGTGGCTCATTTGGGTACTCAGCTTCCACCTGTGTCCCCTTGTTCGCGTCCCACCAGTGTGTGTGTGTGTGTGTGTTTGTGTGTGTGTGTGTGTGTGTGTGTGTGTGTGTGTGTGTGTGTGTGTGTGTGTGTGTGTGTGTGTGTGTGTGTGTGTGTGTGTGTGTGTGTGTGTGTGTGTGTGTGTGTGTGTGTGTGTGTGTGTGTGTGTGTGTGTGTTTGCGTGTGTGTTACCATCTGTGAAGAAAATGTCTGTAACCATTTGTCATTCCATTTTCTTTCTGCCTGCCTGCCTGCCTGCTAAAACTTACCCACTCAATATGCTGTTGAATATCAATCTCCAGTGCTCACTTACCGTTAATTCATTCAATATTAAACAAATGAAGTCATTAAAAAATCTTTAAACATTTCCAGCACCTACATTCTTTTTAACATGAATCACAGTAACTAATATACTCAACTCAGTCACAAATACTTTTCTTATTCCTTCCTAAACACCTCATCGTACATAACCTATCTCAAAAAATTAAGTTTTAATACCAAACTGCCAACCCTCCCTCCCTTCCCCCCCCCCACCAACCCAGGATAACCCACGGTAGCTCCTCTGGACCCCGCCCTACCAACAACCTCCCCACAACGGTGGCCGCCATATCCCTACCCCCATTTCACCCCCAATGTTACCCCCCCCCCCTCTCCCCGTCAAACAGAGAAAATGGCGCCGATAACGCTATACTTACTCAGCCAAAACGTTCGCCTCATTTGGACATACAACACAAAATATTAATTAATACAAACGTTTAAACATTCACATGTCAGTAAGCTAGCCTAAATTCTCCTATATTCATTCATTCATGACACTGCTTCACTGGACTGCAACCTCATCGAATAACGCTGCCATTTATTTCTAACTGTCATCACAAACTCACAATTTCACATGTCAATCATTGCAATTGTTTATAAATAGACACTAACTAACCCTGCTTGCTCTGAGGTATAAATACAGGTGCCAAATTTTATTCAGAAGGCAACTCCAGCGTGGCCTAGTCGGATAGAACATGTTCTTAATCCGGATAGACCTGCGTTCGAGCCTGTCGCAACGGATGCAACTACAGGGCACAGATAGATTTCTGTGATGTCCTCTCCTGTAGGAGCATCAGTTTCGATAGATTCTCTGGATAGCCGAAGATTGATTGACTGATCCCTTGGAATGTGGGGAAGGGTTGAAATCCGGGGGCCCACGGACGGATACCTGGATCCACTGACCTCGGGCAGGTCTTTCAATTCACCTGGATTTCAGGTGAGGAGAAGGGAGGCAATTTGGGTCGACACAAATGGCTTCCTGGACCCAGAACTCCATGGATACACGTGTCCGTGTATCCTTGGATACATGTCCGTGTATCACAGACAAGCATAGATAGTCACACGGGTTGATCACACGGATACATTTCCGTGTGATCCGTGAATCCGTGTGATACTTGATTCGAACCTAGGTGGGTGGGGGAGGTGATAAGGGAGGCAGTTTGAGGGGACACAAATAGCTTCCTGGACCCAGAACCCCATGGATAACTATAAACATAAACATAAACAGGTTACGAAATCCCATAAGATAAGATACACGGACATACATAATATACACGGAAATCCCTCGGATCGGATCGGATCGGATCGGATCGGATCGGATAGGTTCGTGTCACAGGTAACAGGGGCGACGGAAGGGAGGGAGGAAGAGAGGGAGGGTATAATTAAATTTCAATTATCAATTTTATTAATTACAATTAAATCAATTTAAATTAATTTAACTCAATTTAATTGGATTAACATCTAGTTACATTTAGGATTTAAGTCTTAATTTAAATGAGTTTAAATCTAGGGAGGGAAGGAGGGAGGGAGGATTATATTCTGTTGTTAGGCCAGCATATGCTAACCTAACCAACCTAAACTAACCTAACTAATATAACCACCCTTTTTTAAACCTTTTTATCCTGCTGGATCGAGCATTAATGTGCATTAAATTATAAAATTTAATTAAATTATTAAATTATTAAATTATTAGCATTAAAGCTAAATGGGATCTATGTGTGTGTACTCACACATAGGTGAGTACACATAAATGAATGATTTATTCTTCCTTTTCCTTTTAAGTTCCTTCTCGTCTCACAATCGGGGATTCAAGGGTTCGAATCCTGGTCGGACAGGGTTGTAATTGTTGGTAGCGTTTCCTTTCACCCAATGCCGCTATTCACCTTGAAGTAAATAGTGAGTTACTTACATCCTGGTGAGTGAGTGAGGGTTGGACCTTGTTGTTATAAGCCTAACATATGTATATATAAAATGCTTGTTTCACGACTCAGTGATTTTACATGTGTTGACTAAATGAAGCCTAAGAGAGCATATCCAAGAACTAAAATTTACCCATTTTAGTTTATTTTTACTTTTAAATTATTTGAATTTATGCTAAGGCCATTTATGCTTTGAAGAGATTTGCTTAGGTTCTTTAATTACCGGTAGGTTGGTGGCATTTATATGCAATTTGAGCGAGATCAATAGCATCCCAACGTTTCCATTTTGGAGAAATACTCCATTTGTTGTTGGTTTGAGTAAATAGTTGCTATAAGCACTATCATTAATGGAGAATTGGCTGGTATGTGTGAGTAAACTCCATTATGCAGTTTTAGGTTAGTTTGGGTTACAGGTTAAGTTAGGTTTTAGGTGACGGTGTTCAGGTTTGGTTAGGTGAAAGGTTGATGATTAGGTGACACACACAACCCTGTGTGTGTGTGTGTGTGTGTGTGTGTGTGTGTGTGTGTGTGTGTTTGTGTATGTGTGTGTGTGTGTGTGTGTGTGTGTGTGTATACTCACCTTGTTGTACTCACCTAGTTGTGCTTGCGGGGGTTGAGCTCTGGTTCTTTGGTCCCACCTCTCAACCGTCAATCAACAGGTGTACAGGTTCCTGAGCCTATTGGGCTCTACCATATCTACACTTGAAATTGTGTATGGAGTCAGCCTCCACCACAATACTTCCTAATGCATTCCATTTGCCAACCACTCTGACACTAAAAAAGTTCTTTCTAATATCTCTGTGGCTCATTTGGGCACTCAGTTTCCACCTGTGTCCCCTAGTGCGTGTGCCCCTTGTGTTAAATAGTCTGTCTTAATCAACCCTGTCGATTCCTTTGAGAATCTTGAATGTGGTGATCATATCCCCCCTAACTCTTCGGTCTTCCAACGAAGTGAGGTTCAATTCCTGTAGTCTCTCCTCGTAGCTCATACTTCTCAGCTCGGGTACTAGTCTGGTGGCAAACCTTTGAACCTTTTCCAGTTTAGTCTTATGCTTGACTAGATATGGACTCCATGCTGGAGCCGCATACTCCAGGATTGGTCTGACATATGTGGTATATAATGTTCTGAAAGATTCCTTACACAAGTTTCTAAAGGCCGTGCTTATGTTAGCCAACTTGGCATATGCTGCTGATGTTATCCTCTGTATATGAGCTTTAGGAGACAGGTCTGGCGTGATATCAGGCCCCAGGTCTTTCTCTCTCTCTGACTCTTGAAGTATTTCATCTCCCAAGTGATACCTTGTATCTGGTCTCCTGCTTACTACCCCTATCTTCATTACATTACATTTGCTTGGGTTAAACTCTAACAGCCATTTGTTCGACCATTCCTGCAGCTGGTCCAGGTCTTCTTGAAGCCTCAAGCTGTCCTCCTCTGTCTTAGTCCTTCTCATAATTTTGGCGTCGTCAGCAAACATTGAGAGGAATGAGTCTATACCCTCTGGGAGATCATTTACGTATATCACAAACAAGATAGGTCCAAGCACAGAGCCCTGTGGGACTCCACTGGTGACTTCACGCTATTCTGAGGTCTCACCCCTCACTATAACTCTCTGCATCCTATTTCTTAGGTACTCCCTTATCCACTGGAGCGCCCTACCAGTTACTCCTGCCTGTTTCTCCAGCTTATGCATTAACCTTTTATGGGGTACTGTGTCAAAGGCTTTCCGACAGTCCAAAAAAATGCAGTCCGCCCATCCTTCTCTTTCTTGCTTAATCTTTGTCACCTGATCGTAGAATTCTATCAAGCCTGTAAGGCAAGATTTACCTTCCCTGAACCCATGTTGATGGGTTGTCACGAAGTCTCTTCTCTCCAGATGTGTTACTAGGTTTTTTCTCACAATCTTCTCCATCACCTTGCATGGTATACAAGCTAAGGACACTGGCCTGTAGTTCAGTGCCTCTTGTCTGTCACCCTTTTCAAATATTGCTACTACATTAGCAGTCTTCCATATTTCTGGTAGGTTTCCCGTTTCCAGTGACCTACTATACACTATGGAGAGTGGCAAGCAAAGTGCTCCTGCACACTCTTTCAATACCCATGGTGAGATTCCATCTGGCCCAACAGCTTTTCTCACATCCAGCTATAATAGGTGCTTCTTGACCTCATCTCTTGTAATTTCGAACCTTTCCAAGGTCACCTGGTTTGCTGCCACCTCTCCTAGCGCCGTGACTTCTCCCTGTTCTATTGTAAAGACCTCCTGGAACCTTTTGTTGAGTTCTTCACACACCTCTTTGTCATTCTCTGTGTACCTGTCCTCGCCCACCCTAAGTTACATCACCTGTTCCTTCACTGTTGTCTTCCTCCTGATGTGACTGTGTAGTAGCTTTGGTTCGGTCTTGGCTTTATTAGCTATATCATTTTCATACCTTTTCTCAGCTGCTCTTCTCACACTAACATACTCGTTCCTGGTTCTCTGGTTTCTCTCTCTACTTTCTGATGTTGTGTCATTACGGAAGTTCCTCCATGCCTTTTTGTTCAGCTCCTTTGCTTTCATACATTCCCTATTAAACCACGGATTCTTCCTTTGCTTCTCTGTTTTGTCCTGTTGGGCTGGGACAAACCTGCTTACAGCCTCCTGACATTTTTGGGTGACATAGTCCATCATGTCTTGTACGGACTTGGTTCCGAGTTCTGTGTCCCAATGTATATCCCATAGGCATTTATTCATCTCCTCATAGTTTCCCTTTCGGTACGCCAGCCCTTTGTTTCCCAGTTCTTTTTTAGGGGTGATAATTCCTAGCTCAACCAGGTACTCAAAGCTCAATACACTGTGATCACTCATTCCCAAGGGGGCTTCCAACTTAACTTCCCTTATATCCAACTCATTTAGGGTAAATATCTGATTAAGCAAAGCTGGTTCATCCCCTCCTCTCGTTCTTGTCGGTCCCTTGACGTGATGACTTAAAAAGTTTCTTGTTGCCACATCCAGCAGCTTAGCTCTCCATGTGTCTGGGCCTCCATGTGGGTCTCTGTTCCCCCAATCTATCTTTCCATGGTTGAAGTCACTCATGATTAGTAACCTGGATCCGTTCCTGCAAGCCACAGAAGCTGCTCTCTCTATTATATTGATGGTGGCCAAGTTGTTTCTATCATATTCCTGTCTGGGTCTTCTGTCATTCGGTGGGGGGTTATATATGACTACTACTATAATTTGGTCAATGGGCAAATCAATCAAAAGCACAGATGGGCAAAATGGACCTATCGCCGCTCTCAGTAATTGGCATATTTTCAGTATAAAAGGACGTAATTTCAAACTGCGAATACGTGCAGAGAGCCAGAATTTGGCTCCAAAATATGGCTCAAGGGTCAAATTTGGGATGTTTAGCTTATTTTGAAAACTGTAGAGAGGGTTTGCGCAAAATATGACCCATCGCCTCTGTCAGTAATTGGCATATTTTCGGTATAAAAAGTCGTAATTTCAAACTGCGAATACATGCAGAAATCCAAAATGTGGCTCCAAAATATGGCTCAAGGGTCGAATTTGGGATGTTTGGGATATTTCGAAAACTGCTGGGAGTGTTTAGGGAAAATGTGATCCTTCGCCACTCTCAGTAATTGGCATATTTTTGGTATCAAAATTCGAAATTTCAAACTGCGAATACGTGCAGAGAGCCAGAATTAGGCTCCAAAATATGGCTCAAGGGTCGAAGTTGTGATTTTTGGGATATTTTGAAAACTGCAGTGGGGTTTGGGCAAAATGTGACCCATCGCCGCTCTCAGTAATTGGCATATTTTCGGTATAAAACGTCATAATTTCAAACTGCGAATACATACAGGCTTAAGACAGTGATGCAGAGGCTTAGGAGAGTGAGGCAGAGGCTTAAGAGAGTGATGCAGAGGATGAAGAGAGTGTGGCAGAGGCTCAAAAGAGAGAGATGCAGAGGCTCAAGAGAGTGATGCAGAGGCTCAAGAGAGTGATGCAGAGGCTATAAAGAGTTATGCAGATTCTCAAGAGAGTAATGCAGAGGCTTACGAGAGTGATGCAGAGGCTTAAGAGAGGGATGCAGAGGCTCGAGAGAGTGATGCAAAGACCTAGGAGAATGATGCAGAGGCTCAAGAGAGGGATGATGAGGCTGAAGAGAGTGATGCAGAGGCTCAAGAGAGGGATGTAGAGGCTCAAGAGAGGGATGCAGAAGCTCAAGAGAGTGATGCAGAGACTCAAGTGAGTTATGCAGAGGGTGAAGAGAGTGATGCAGAGGCTTACGAGAGTGATGCAGAGGCTCAAGTGAGGGATGTAGAGGCTAAATAGAATGATGCAGAAGCTCAAGAGAGTGATGTAGAGGCTTGAGAGAGTGATACAGAGGCTTAAGAGAGGGATGCAGAGGTTCAAGAGAGGGATGCAGAGGCTTATGAGTGGGATGCAGGGGCTCATGAGAGGGATGCAGAGGCTTAGGTGAGTGATGCAGAGGCTGAAGTGTGTTGCAGAAGCTCAAAAGAGAGAGATGCAGAGGCTCAAGAGAGTGACGCAGAGGCTCAGGAGAGTGATGCAGAGGCTCAAGAGAGTGATGCAGAGGCTCAAGAGAGTGATGCGGAGGCTCAGGAGAGGGACGCAAGGGATGCAGAAGCTCAAGAGAGTGATGCAGAGACTCAAGAGAGTTATGCAGAGGCTGAAGAGAGTGATGCAGAGGCTTACGAGAGTGATGCAGAGGCTCAAGTGAGGGATGTAAAGGCTCAAGAGACTGATGCAGAAGCTCAAGAGAGTGGTGTAGAGGCTTAAGAGAGTGATGCAGAGGCTTAAGAGAGGAGATGCAGAAGCTGAAGAGAGTGATGCAGAGGCTGAAGAGAGTGATGCAGAGGCTTAAGAGAGGGATGCAGAGGTTCAAGAGAGGGATGCAGAGGCTTAAGAGTGGGATGCAGAGGCTCAAGAGAGGGATGCAGTTTCTCTTGAGAGTGATGCAGAGGCTCAAGAGAGGGATGCAGAAGCTTAAGAGAGTGTTGCAAAGGCTCAAGAAAGGGATGCAGAGGCTCATGAGAGGGATGCATGAGTTCAAGACAGGGATGCAGAGGCTTAAGAGTGTGATGCAGAAGCTGAAGAGAGTGTTGCAGAGGCTGAAAAGAGAGAGAGATGCAGAGGCTCAAGAGAGTGATGCAGAGGCTATAAAGAGTTATGCAGATTCACAAGAGAGTAATGCAGAGGCTTACGAGAGTTATAGTTAAAATCCTCATATATGGTAATATAGTGACTTTTTTCACGTTATTCATGTAGTGTGATTATACATAAATATATTCGTTTTACCAATATTTCGATACTACTTCATGTTTTCTCACGATATGTGATTTGGTCTTCAAATCTCAGAATTTCACAAATTTTGCATTTTTAAGCAAGTACTCTTGCATTTTGTTTTGTACTAAAAACATCGAATTTAGCAATATTTTTACCTTTATCATCCACTTTTCCTCTATGTGATTTAAACAAAATATCATCGAATTAGCAAATATTTTGCCGTTTTTCCACGTTTTTGTGAATTTTCCGTTTATTGTTATTAATTCATTAAATATACAATAAAAAAGATGCAAACACATAATTGATCAGAAAATAACCTTAAATACTTCATTTCAATCATCTATTTGTTTCTCGTTAAAATACTGAGTATGATATTGAAAAGGGGAGAAGTTCTGTTTTTATTGCATATGCAGAGGCTCAAGAGAGTGTTGCAGAGAATCAAGAGAGGGATGCAGAGGCTTAAGAGAATGATGCAGAGGCTCAAGAGAGTGATACAGAGCCTCAAGAGAGTGATAGAGCGGCTCAAGAGAGTGATGCAGAGGCTCAAGAGAGTGATGCAGACAATCATGAGAATGATGCAGAGGATCAAGAGAGGGAAGTAGAGGCCTAAGAGAGGGATACAGAGGCTCAAGAGAGTGACTCAGAAGATTACGAGAGTGATGCAGAGAATCAAGAGAGTGATGCAGAGAATCACTCTCTTGATCGTCTGCATCACACTCTTCAGCCTCTACATCACTCTCTTGAGCCTCTGCATCCTTTTTTGAGCCTCTGCATCTCTTTCTTAAGCCTCTGCATCCCTTTCTTGAGCCTTTGCGTTACTCTCTTGAACTCCTCAAGAGAGTGCTCAAGAGTATGATGCAGAGTGATGCAGAGTCTAAAGAGAGTGATGCAGTGGCTCAAGAGAGGGATGCAGAGGCTCAAGAAAGGGATGCAGAGGCTTACGAAAGAGATGCAGAGGCTCAAAAAAGGATGCAGAGGCTCAAGAGAGTGATGTAGAGGCTGAAGAGTGTGATGCAGAGGCTCAAGCAAGTGATGCAGAGGTTCAAGTGAGGGATGCAGAAGCTCAAGTGTTTGATGCAGAGGCACAAGAGAAGGATGCAGAGGCTCTTGAGAGTGATGCAGAGGCAAAAGAGTGGGATGCAGAGGATTAAGAGAGTGATGCAAAGGCACAAGAAAGTGATGCAGAGGCTATAGAGAGTGATGCTGGGGCTTTAGAGAGGGATGCAGAACCTCAAGAGAATCATGTAGACACTCAAGAAAGAAAGGCAGACGCTTAGAGAGTGATGCAGAGGCTCAAGAGAGTGAAGCACAGGTTCAAGAACATGATGTAGAGGCTTAAGAGAGGGATGCAGAGGCTCATGAGTATGATGCAGAGGCTCAAGAGAGTGATGCAGAGAATCAAGAGAGGGATGCAGAGGCTTACGAGAATGATGCAGAGGCTCAAGAGAGTGATACAGAGCCTCAATAGAGTGATAGAGCGGCTCAAGAGAGTGATGCAGAGGCTCAAGAGAGTGATGCAGACGATCATGAGAATGATGCAGAGGATCAAGAGAGGGAAGCAGAGGCCTAAGAGAGGGATGCAGAGGCTCAAGAGAGTGATTCAGAAGATTACGAGGGTGATGCAGAGAATCAAAAGAGTGATGCAGAGAATCAAGAGAGTGATGCAGAGACTCGGGAGAGTTATGCAGAGGCCTCAAGAGAGGGATTCAGAGGCTTAAGAGAGAGATGCAGAGGCTGAAGAGAGTGTTGCAGAGGCTCAAGAGAGGGATGAAGAGGCTGAAGAGAGTGATGCAGAGGCTCAAGAGAGGGATGCAGTGGCTCAAGAGAGTGATGCAAAGGTTTAGGAGAGTGAGGCAGAGGCTTAGGAGAGGGATGCAGGGGCTCCCCGGCAAACACACACCGAAACTACGACGTTGGTACAACGTTCGAACAAGTTTTAACACCACCTAACCAGTTATAACAACCAATATAGCAAATTGTAACAACGTTCTAATACGTCATAAACACGTTAAGCCAAGATGTAACAACTTTATTACAAGTAGTAACAAGCGGAAAATAGGGACAGTTTCGGTTTGTGTTTCCAGGGTCAAGAGAGTAATGCAGAGGCTTAAGAGGGTGATGCAGAGGCTCAAGAGCGTGATGCAGAGGCTTGAGAGAGGGATGCAGGGGCTGAAGAGAGTGATGCAAAGGCTCAAGAGAGTGATTCAGAGGCTTAAGAGAGTGATGCAGAGGCTTAAGAGAGTGATGCAGAGGCTTAAGAGAATGATGCAGAGGCTTAAGAGAGTGATGCAGAGGCTTAAGAGAGGGATGCAGAGGCTCGAGAGAGGGATGCAGATGCTCTTGAGAGTGATGCAGAGGCTCAAGAGAGGGATGCAGTGGCTTAAGAGAGTGATGCGAAGGTTCAATAGAAGGATGCAGAGGCTCATGAGAGGGATGCAGGAGTTCAAGAGAGGGATGCAGAGGCTCAAGAGAGTGATTCAGAAGATTACGTGAGTGATGCAGAGGCTCATGAGAGGGATGCATGGGCTCAAGAGAGGGATGTAGAGGCTTAAGAGAGTGATGCAGAGGTTCAAGAGAGTGATGCAGAGCCACAAGAGAATGATGTAGAGGCTTATGAAAGGGATGCAGTGGCTCAAGAGAAACAGAGTGATGCAAAGGCCCAAGTGAGGGATGCAAAGGCTCATGAGATGGATGCAGGAGTTCAAGAGAGTGATGCAGAGGCTCAAGAGAGGGATGCAGAGGCTTAAAAGAGTGATGCAGAGGCTCAAGAGAATTATGCAGAGGCTTAAGAGAGTGAGGCAGAGGCATAGGAGAGGGATGCAGAGGCTCAAGAGAGTAATGCAGAGGCTTAAGAGGGTGATGAAGAGGCTCAAGAGAATGATGCAAAGGCTCAAGAGAGGGATGTAGAGGCTCATGAGAGGGATGCAGGAGTTCAAGAGAGGGATGCAGAGGCTCAAGAGAGTGATTCAGAGGCTTACGAGAGTGACGCTTAGGCTTAATAGATTGATGCAGAGGCTTAAGAGAATGATGCAGAGGCTCAAGCGAGGGATGCAGAGGCTCAAGAGAGGGATGCAGGGGCTCAGGAGAGTGATGCAGAGGCTCAAGAGAGTGATGCAGACGACCAAGAGAGTGATGCAGAGGCTCAATAGAGTGATGGCTCAAGGCTCGAGGCTCAAGAGAGTGATGCAGAGAATTAATAGAGGGATGCAGAGGCTCAAGAGAGTGATGCAGAGGCTTAAGAGAGGGATGCAAAGGCTCAAGAGAATTATGCAGAGACTCAAGAGAGTGCTGCAAAAGGCTCAAGAGAGGGATGCTGAGGCTCCAGAGAAAGATGCAGAGGATCAAGGGAGAGAAGCAGAGGCTTAAGAGAGTGATGCAGAGGCTGAAGAGAGTGATGCAAAGGCTCTAGAGAGTGATGCAGAGGCTTAAGAGAGTGATGCAGAGGCTTAAGAGAGGGATGCAGAGGCTTAAGAGAAGGATGCAGAGGCTCAAGAGAGTGATTCAGAGGCTTACGAGAGTGATGCAGAGAATCAAGTGAGTGATGCTGAGGCTCGAGAGAGTTGTGCAGAGGCCTCAAGAGAGGGATTCAGAGGCTCAAGTGAGGGATGCAGAGGCCCAAAATAGGGATGCATAAGCTCTTGAGAGTGATGCAGAGGCCCAAGAGAGGGATGCAGAGGCTTAAGCGAGTGATTCAAATTCTCAAGAGAGGGATGCAAAGGCTCATATGAGGGATGCAGGAGTTAAAGAGAGAGATGCAGAGGCTCAAGAAACGGATGCAGAGGGTTACGAAAGTGATGCAGAGGCTCAAAAGAGGGATGCAGAGGCTTAAGAGGGTGATGCAGAGGCTCAAGAGAGTGATGCAGAGGCTCAATAGAGGGATGCAGGGGCTCAAGAGAGTGATAGAGAGGCTCACGAGAGTAATTCAGAGTATTACGAGAGTGATGCAGAGGCTTAAGAGAGTGATGCAGAGGCTTACGCGAGTGATGCAGAAGCTTAAGAGAGTAGTGCAGAGTCTCAAGAGAGGGATGCAGAGGCTCAAGAGAGGGATGAATAGGCTCAAGACAGGGATGCAGAGGCTCAAGAATGGGATGCAGAGGCTAAAGTGAGTGATGCAGAGGCACAAGAGAAAGATGCAGAGGCACTTGAGAGTGATGCAGAGGCTCAAGAGAGGGATGCAGAGGCTTAAGAGAGGGATGCAGAGGCTTAAGAGAGTGATGCAAAGGCTCAAGAGATGGATGCAGGGGCTCAGGAGAGTGACGCAGAGGCTCAAGAGAGGGATGCAGAGGCTCAAGAGAGGGATGCAGAGGCTTAAGAGAGTGATGCAAAGGCTCAAGAGAGGGTTGCAGAGGCTCAAGAGAATGATGTAGAAGCTTAAGAGAGGGATGCAGAGGCTCAAGAGAATGATGCAGAGGCTCAAGAGAGTGATGCAGAGGATCAAGTGAGTGATGCAGGGGCTCAAGAGAGTGATGCAGGGATTCAAGAGAGTGATGCAGGGACTCTAGAGATTGATGCAGGGGCTCAAGAGAATGATGTAAAGGCTTAGGAGAAGGATGTAGAGGCTCAAGAGAATGATGCAGAGGCTCAAGCGAGGGATGCAGAGGCTCAAGAGAATGATGTAGAGGCTTAAGAGAGGGATGCAGAGGTTTAAGAGAATGATGCAGAGGCTCAAGAGAGTGATGCAGAGGATCAAGTGAGTGATGCAGGGGCTCAAGAGAGTGATGCAGGGATTCAAGAGAGTGATGCAGGGACTCTAGAGATTGATGCAGGGGCTCAAGAGAATGATGTAAAGGCTTAGGAGAAGGATGTATAGGCTCAAGAGAATGATGCAGAGGCTCAAGAGAGTGATGCAGAGGCTCAAGAGAATGATGTAGAGGCTTAAGAGAGGGAGGCAGAGGTTTAAGAGAGTGATGCAGAGGCTCAAGAGAGTGATGCAGAGGCTCAAGAGAGTGATGCAGAGACTCAAGAGAGTGATGCAGAGGCTCAAGAGAGGGATGCAGAGGCTCAAGAGAGTGATGCAGAGGATTAATAGAGGGATGCAGAGGCTCAAGAGAGTGATGCAGAGGCTAAAGTGAGTGATGCAGAGGCACAAGAGAAAGATGCAGAGGCACTTGAGAGTGATGGCAGAGGCTCAAGAGAGAAAGGCAGAGGCTTAAGAGAGTGATGCAAAGGCTCAAGAGAGTGAAGCAGAGGCTCAAGAGAATGATGTAGAGGCTTAAGCGAGGGATGCAGAGGCTTAAGATTATGATGCAGAGGCTCAAGAGAGTGATGCAGAGAATCAAGAGAAGGATGCAGAGGCTTAAGAGAGTGATGCAGAGCCTCAAGAGAGTGATGCAGAGCCTCAAGAGAGTGATAGAGAGGCTCAAGAGAGTGATGCAGAGGTTCAAGAGAGTGATGCAGAGGATCAAGAGAGGGAAGCAGAGGCTTAAGAAAGTGCTGCAGAGGCTGAAGAGAGTGATGCAGAGGCTAAATAGAGTGATGCAGAGGATCAAGAGAGGGAAGCAGAGGCTTAATAGAGTGATGCAGAGGCTGAAGAGAGTGATGCAGAGGCTTAAGTGAGTGAGGCAGAGGCTTAAGAGAGGGTTGCAGAGGATTAAGAGAGGGATGCAGAGGCTCAAGAGATTGATTCAGAGGCTTACGAGAGTGATGCAGAGGTTCAAGAGAGTGATGCAGAGGATTAATAGAGTGATGCAGAGGCTTAAGAAGTGAGGCAGAGGCTTAGGAGAGGGATGCAGAGGCTCAAGAGTGTAATGCAGAGGCTGAAGAGGGAGATGCAGAGGCTTAAGAGAGTGATGCAGAGGCTCAAAAGAGTGATGCAGGAGCTCAAGAGAGTGATGCAGGGGCTCAAGAGAATGATGTAGAGGCTTAGGAGAAGGATGTAGAGGCTCATGAGAACGATGCAGAGGCTCAAGAGAGTGATGCAGAGGATCAAGAGAGGGATGCAGAGGCTCAAGAGAATGATGTAGAGGCTTAAGAGAGGGATGCAGAGGCTCAAGAGAATGATGCAGAGGCTTAAGAGAGTGATGCAGAGGCTCAAGAGAGTGATGCAGAGGCTCAAGAGAGTGATGCAGAGGCTCAGGAGAATGATGTAGAGGCTTAGAAAAAGGATGTAGAGGCTCAAGAGAATGATGCAGAGGCTCAAGAGAGTGATGCAGAGGGTTAAGAGAGGGATGCAGAGGTTTAAGAGAGTGATGCAGAGGCTCAAGAGAGTGATGCAGAGGCTCAAGAGAGCGATGCAAGACACAAGAGAGTGATGCAGAGGCACAAGAGAGGGATGCAGAGGCACAAGAGAGTGATGCAGAGGATTAATAGAGGGATGCAGAGGCTCAAGAGAATGATGCAGAGACTCAAGAGAGTGCTGGAAAAGGCTCAAGAGAGGGATGCTGAGGGTCCAGAGAGGGATGCAGAGGATCAAGAGAGTGATGCAGAGGCTCAAGAGAGAAAGGCAGAGGCTTAAGAGAGTGATGCAGAGGCTCACGAGAGTGAAGCAGAGGCTCAAGAGAATGATGTAGAGGCTTAGGAGAGGGATGCAGAGGCTCATTAGTATGTTGCAGAGGCTCAAGAGAGTGATGCAGGGAATCAAGAGAGGAAAGCAGAGGCTTAAGAGAGTGATGCAGAGGCTCAAGAGAGTGATGCAGAGCCTCAAGAGAGTGATAGAGAGGCTCAAGAGAGTGATGCAGAGGATACAGAGAGTGATGCAGACTATCAAGAGAGTGATGCAGAAGCCCAAGAGAGTTATGCAGAGGATCAAGGGAGAGAAGCAGAGGCTTAAGAGAGTGATGCAGAGGCTGAAGAGAGTGATGCAGAGGCTCTAGAGAGTGATGCAGAGGCTTAAGAGATTGATGCAGAGGCTTAAGAGAGGGATGCAGAGGCTTAAGAGAAGGATGCAGAGGCTCAAGAGAGTGATTCAGAGGCTTACGAGAGTGATGCAGAGAATCAAGTGAGTGATGCACAGGCTCTAGAGAGTTATGCAGAGGCCTCAAGAGAGGGATTCAGAGGCTTAAAAAAGTGATGCAGAGGCTGTAGGGAGTGCTGCAGAGGCTTAGGAGAGGGATGCAGAGGCTCAAGAGAGTAATGCAGATGCCTGTGAGGGTGATGCAGAGGCTCAAGAGAGTGATGGAGAGGCTTGAGAGAGGGATGCAGAGGCTTAAGAGAGTGAGGCAGAGGCTTAGGAGAGCGATGCAGAGGCTGAAGAGAGTAATGCAGAGGCTTAAGAGGGTGATGCAGAGGCTCAAGAGAGTGATGGAGAGGCTTGAGAGAGGGATGCAGGGGCTCAAGAGAGTGATGCAAAGGCTCAGGAGAATGATACAGAGGCTTAAGAGATTGATGCAGAGGCTTAAGAGAGGGATGCAGAGGCTCAAGAGAGGGATGCAGAGGCTCAAGTGAGGGATGCAGAGGCACAAGAGAGGGATGCAGAGGCTCTTGAGAGTGATGCAGAGGATCAAGAGAGGGATGCAGTAGGCTTAAGAGAGTGATGCAAAGGCTCAAGAGAGGGATGCAGAGGCTCATGCGAGGCATGCAGGAGTTCAAGAGAGGGATGCAGAGGCTCGAGAGAGTGATTCAGAGGCTTACGAGAGTGGTGCAGAGGCTTAATAGAGTGATGCAGAGGCTTAAGAGAGGGATGCAGAGGCTCAAGCGAGGGATGCAGAAGCTCAAGAGAGGGATTCAGGGGCTTAAGAGAGGGATGCAGAGGCTCAAGTGAGGGATGCAGAGGAACAAGAGAGGGATGCAGAGGCTCTTGAGAGTGACGCAGAGGCTCAAGAGAGAGATGCAGAGGCCTACGTGAGTGATGCAAAGGCTCAGGAGAGGGATGCAGAGGCTCATGAGAGGTATGCAGGAGTTCAAGAGAGTGATGCAAAGGCTAAAGAAAGGAATGCAATGGCTTACGAAAGTGATGCAGGGGCTCAAAAAGGGAAGCAGAGGCTCAAGAGAGTGATGCAGAGGCTGAAGAGAGTGTTGCAGAGGCTTAAGAGAGGGATGCAGAGGCTCAAGAGAGGGATGCAGAGGATTAAGAGAGTGATGCAGAGGCTGAAAAGAGTGTTGCACAGGCTTAGGAGAAGGATGCAGAGGCTCAAGAGAGTGATGAAAAGGCTCAAGAGAGTGATGCAGAGGCTCAAAAGAGTGTTGCAGAGTCATAAGAGAGGGATGCAGAGGCTTAGGAGAGTGATGCAGAGGCTGAAGAGAGTGTTGCAGAGGCATAAGAGAGGGATGCAGAGGCTCAAGAGAGTGATGTAAAGGCTCAAGAGAGTCATGCAGAGGCTCAAGAGAGGGATGCAGAGGCTCAAGAGAGGGATGTAGAGGCTCAAGAGACTGATGCAGAGGCTCAAGAGTGGGATGCAGAGGCTGAAGAGAGAGATCCAGAGGCTTAAGAGAGTAATGCAGAGGATCAAGAGGCACAAGAGAATGATGAGGATTCAGAGGCACAAGAGAATGATGTAGAGGCTTAAGAGAAGGATGCAGATTCTCAAGAGAATGATGCAGGGGCTCAAGAGAGTGATACAGTGGCTTAAGAGAGGGATGCAGAGGATCAAGAGAATGATGCAGAGGATTACGAAGGGATGCAGAGGCTTAAGAGAGTGATGCAGAGCCTCAAGAGAGGATGCAGAGGCTCAAGAGAGGGATACAGAGGCTCAAGAGAGGGATGCAGAGGCTCAAGAGAGTGATGTAAAGGCTCAAGAGAGTCATGCAGAGGCTCAAGAGAGGGATGCAGAGGCTCAAGAGAGGGATGTAGAGGCTCAAGACTGATGCAGAGGCTCAAGAGTGGGATGCAGAGGCTGAAGAGAGAGATCCAGAGGCTGACAGAGTGATTCAGAGGCTCAACAGAGTGATTCAGAGGCTTACGAGAGTGATGCAGAGGCTTAAGAGAGGGATGCAGAGGCTTAAGAGAGGGATGCAGAGCCTCAAGAGAGGGATGCAGAGGCTCAAGAGGGATACAGAGGCTCAAGAGAGGGATGCAGAGGCTCAAGTGAGGGAAGCAGAGGCTCAATAGAGTGATGCGGAGGCTCTTAAGATTGTCGCAGAGGTTCAAGAGAGGGATGCAGAGGCTTAAGAGAGTGATGCAAAGGCTCAAGTGCGGAATGCAAAGGGTCATGAGATGGATGCAGGAGTTTAAGAGAGTGATGCAGAGGCTCAAGAGAGGGATGCAGAGACTCTTGGGAGTGCTGCAGAGGCTCAAGAGAGTGATGCAGAGGCTCAAGAGAGTGATGAAGAGATTCAAGAGAGTGATGCAGAGGCTCAAGAGAGGGATGCAGAGGCTCAAGAGAGTGATGCAGAGGATTAATAGAGGGATGCAGAGGCTCAAGAGAGTGATGCAGAGACTCAAGAGAGTGCTGCAAAAGGCTGAAGAGAGGGATGCTGAGGCTCAAGAGAGTGATGCAGAGGATAAATAGAGGGATGCAAAGGCTCAAGAGAATTATGCAGAGACTCAGGAGAGTGCTGCAAAAGGCTCAAGAGAGGGATGCTGAGGCTCCAGAGAAAGATGCAGAGGATCAAGAGAGAGATGCAGAGGCCTAAGAGAGTGATGCAAAGGCTCAGGAGAGGGATGCAGAGGCTCATGAGAGGTATGCAGGAGTTCAAGAGAGTGATGCAAAGGCTCAAGAAAGGGATGCAGTGGCTTACCAAAGTGATGCAGGGGCTCCAAAAAGGGATGCAGAGGCTGAAGAGAGTGATGCAGAGGCTGAAGAGAGTGTTGCAGAGGCTTAAGAGAGGGATGCAGAGGCTTAAGAGAGGGATGCAGAGGCTTAAGAGAGTGATGCAGAGGCTGAAAAGAGTGTTGCACAGCATAGGAGAAGGATGCAGAGGCTCAAGAGAGTGATGCAAAGGCTCAAGAGAGAGATGCAGAGGCTGAAAAGAGTGTTGCAGAGTCATAAGAGAGGGATGCAGAGGCTTAGGAGAGTGATGCAGAGGCTGAAGAGAGTGTTGCAGAGGCATAAGAGAGGGATGCAGAGGCTCAAGAGAGGGATGTAGAGGCTCAAGAGAGGGATGTAAAGGCTCAAGAGACTGATGCAGAGGCTCAAGAGTGGGATGCAGAGGCTGAAGAGAGAGATCCAGAGGCTTAAGAGAGTGATGCAGAAGCTGAAGAGAGTGTTGCAGAGGCATATGAGAGGGATGCAGAGGCTCAAGAGAGTGATGTAAAGGCTCAAGAGAGTCATGCAGAGGCTTAAGAGAGGGATGCAGAGGCTCAAGAGAGGGATGTAGAGGCTCAAGAGACTGATGCCGAGGCTCAAGAGTGGGATGCAGAGGCTGAAGAGAGAGATCCAGAGGCTTAAGAGAGTGATGCAGAGGTTCAAGAGAGTGATTCAGAGGCACAAGAGAATGATGTAGAGGCTTAAGAGAGGGATGCAGATTCTCAAGAGAATGATGCAGGGGCTCAAGAGAGTAATACAGAGGCTTAAGAGAGGGATGCAGAGGATCAAGAGAATGATGCAGAGCTTACAAGAGGGATGCAGAGGCTCAAAGAGTGATGGAGAGGCTGAACAGAGTGATTCAGAGGCTCAACAGAGTGATTCAGAGGCTTACGAGAGTGATGCAGAGGCTTAAGAGAGGGATGCAGTGGCTTAAGAGAGGGATGCAGAGCCTCAAGAGAGGCATGCAGAGGCTCAAGAGAGGGATACAGATGCTCAAGAGAGGGATGCAGAGGCTCAAGTGAGGGAAGCAGAGGCTCAATAGAGTGATGCGGAGGCTCTTAAGATTGTCGCAGAGGTTCAAGAGAGGGATGCAGAGGCTTAAGAGAGTGATGCAAAGGCTCAAGTGCGGAATGCAAAGGGTCATGAGAGGGATGCAGGAGTTTAAGAGAGTGATGCAGAGGCTCAAGACAGGGATGCAGAGGCTCTTGGGAGTGCTGCAGAGGCTCAAGAGTGATGCAGAGGCTCAAGAGAGTGATGCAGAGATTCAAGAGAGTGATGCAGAGGCTCAAGAGAGGGATGCTGAGGCTCCAGAGAATTATGCAGAGACTCAAGGGAGTGCTGCAAAAGGCTCAAGAGAGGGATGCTGAGGCTCCAGAGAAAGATGCAGAGGATCAAGAGAGTGATGCAGAGGATTAATAGAGGGATGCAGAGGCTCAAGAGAGTGATGCAGAGGCTTAAGAGATGGATGCAAAGGCTCAAGAGAATTATGCAGAGACTCAAGGGAGTGCTGCAAAAGGCTCAAGAGAGGGATGCTGAGGCTCCAGAGAAAGATGCAGAGGATCAAGAGAGTGATGTAGAGGCTCAAGAGAGAAAGGCAGAGGCTTAAGAGAGTGATGCAAAGGCTCAAGAGAGTGAAGCAGAGGCTCAAGAGAATGATGTAGAGGCTTAAGCGAGGGATGCAGAGGCTTAAGAGTATGATGCAGAGGCTCAAGAGAGTGATGCAAAGAATCAAGAGAGTGATGCAGAGTCTCAAGAGAGTGATAGAGAGGCTCAAGAGAGTGATGCAGAGGCTCAAGAGAGTGATGCAGACGACCAAGAGAGTGATGCAGAGGTTCAAGAGAGTGATGCAGAGGATCAAGAGATGGAAGCAGAGGCTTAAGAAAGTGGTGCAGAGGCTGAAGAGAGTGACGCAGAGGCTCTAGAGAGTGATGTAGAGGCTTAGGAGAGTGATGCAGATGCTTAAGAGAGGGAAGCAGAGGCTTAAGAGAAGGATGCAGAGGCTCAAGAGAGTGATTCAGAGGCTTACGAGAGTGATGCAGAGAATCAAGTGAGTGATGCTGAGGCTCGAGAGAGTTGTGCAGAGGCCTCAAGAGAGGGATTCAGAGGCTCAAGTGAGGGATGCAGAGGCCCAAAATAGGGATGCATAAGCTCTTGAGAGTGATGCAGAGGCCCAAGAGAGGGATGCAGAGGCTTAAGCGAGTGATTCAAATTCTCAAGAGAGGGATGCAAAGGCTCATAGGAGGGATGCAGGAGTTAAAGAGAGAGATGCAGAGGCTCAAGAAACGGATGCAGAGGGTTACGAAAGTGATGCAGAGGCTCAAAAGAGGGATGCAGAGGCTTAAGAGGGTGATGCAGAGGCTCAAGAGAGTGATGCAGAGGCTCAATAGAGGGATGCAGGGGCTCAAGAGAGTGATAGAGAGGCTCACGAGAGTAATTCAGAGTATTACGAGAGTGATGCAGAGGCTTAAGAGAGTGATGCAGAGGCTTACGCGAGTGATGCAGAAGCTTAAGAGAGTAGTGCAGAGTCTCAAGAGAGGGATGCAGAGGCTCAAGAGAGGGATGAATAGGCTCAAGACAGGGATGCAGAGGGTCAAGAATGGGATGCAGAGGCTAAAGTGAGTGATGCAGAGGCACAAGAGAAAGATGCACAGGCACTTGAGAGTGATGCAGAGGCTCAAGAGAGGGATGCAGAGGCTTAAGAGAGGGATGCAGAGGCTTAAGAGAGTGATGCAAAGGCTCAAGTGATGGATGCAGGGGCTCAGGAGAGTGACGCAGAGGCTCAAGAGAGGGATGCAGAGGCTCAAGAGAGGGATGCAGAGGCTTAAGAGAGTGATGCAAAGGCTCAAGAGAGGGTTGCAGAGGCTCAAGAGAATGATGTAGAAGCTTAAGAGAGGGATGCAGAGGCTCAAGAGAATGATGCAGAGGCTCAAGAGAGTGATGCAGAGGATCAAGTGAGTGATGCAGGGGCTCAAGAGAGTGATGCAGGGATTCAAGAGAGTGATGCAGGGACTCTAGAGATTGATGCAGGGGCTCAAGAGAATGATGTAAAGGATTAGGAGAAGGATGTAGAGGCTCAAGAGAATGATGCAGAGGCTCAAGTGAGGGATGCAGAGGCTCAAGAGAATGATGTAGAGGCTTAAGAGAGGGATGCAGAGGTTTAAGAGAATGATGCAGAGGCTCAAGAGAGTGAAGCAGAGGATCAAGTGAGTGATGCAGGGGCTCAAGAGAGTGATGCAGGGATTCAAGAGAGTGATGCAGGGACTCTAGAGATTGATGCAGGGGCTCAAGAGAATGATGTAAAGGTTTAGGAGAAGGATGTAGAGGCTCAAGAGAATGATGCAGAGGCTCAAGAGAGTGTGCAGAGGCTCAAGAGAATGATGTAGAGGCTTAAGAGAGGGATGCAGAGGTTTAAGAGAGTGATGCAGAGGCTCAAGAGAGTGATGCAGAGGCTCAAGAGAGTGATGCAGAGTCGAAAGAGAGTGATGCAGAGGCTAAAGTGAGTGATGCAGAGGCACAAGAGAAAGATGCAGAGGCACTTGAGAGTGATGCAGAGGCTCAAGAGAGAAAGGCAGAGGCTTAAGAGAGTGATGCAAAGGCCCAAGAGATTGAAGCAGAGGCTCAAGAGAATGATGTAGAGGCTTAAGCGAGGATGCAGAGGCTTAAGATTATGATGCAGAGGCTCAAGAGAGTGATGCAGAGAATCAAGAGAAGGATGCAGAGGCTTAAGAGAGTGATGCAGAGCCTCAAGAGAGTGATGCAGAGCCTCAAGAGAGTGATAGAGAGGCTCAAGAGAGTGATGCAGAGGTTCAAGAGAGTGATGCAGAGGATCAAGAGAGGGAAGCAGAGGCTTAAGAAAGTGCTGCAGAGGCTGAAGAGAGTGATGCAGAGGCTAAATAGAGTGATGCAGAGGATCAAGAGAGGGAAGCAGAGGCTTAATAGAGTGATGCAGAGGCTGAAGAGAGTGATGCAGAGGCTTAAGTGAGTGAGGCAGAGGCTTAAGAGAGGGTTGCAGAGGATTAAGAGAGGGATGCAGCGGCTCAAGAGATTGATTCAGAGGCTTACGAGAGTGATGCAGAGGTTCAAGAGAGTGATGCAGAGGATTAATAGAGTGATGCAGAGGCTTAAGAAAGTGAGGCAGAGGCTTAGGAGAGGGATGCAGAGGCTCAAGAGTGTAATGCAGAGGCTGATGAGGGAGATGCAGAGGCTTAAGAGAGTGATGCAGAGGCTCAAAAGAGTGATGCAGGAGCTCAAGAGAGTGATGCAGGGGCTCAAGAGAATGATGTAGAGGCTTAGGAGAAGGATGTAGACGCTCATGAGAACGATGCAGAGGCTCAAGAGAGTGATGCAGAGGATCAAGAGAGGGATGCAGAGGCTCAAGAGAATGATGTAGAGGCTTAAGAGAGGGATGCAGAGGCTCAAGAGAATGATGCAGAGGCTCAAGAGAGTGATGCAGAGGATCAAGAGAGTGATGCAGAGGCTGAAGAGAGAGATGCAGAGGCTTAAGAGAGTGATGCAGAGGCTCAAGAGAGTGATGCAGAGGCTCAAGAGAGTGATGCAGAGGCTCAGGAGAATGATGTAGAGGCTTAGAAAAAGGATGTAGAGGCTCAAGAGAATGATGCAGAGGCTCAAGAGAGTGATGCAGAGGGTTGAGAGAGGGATGCAGAGGTTTAAGAGAGTGATGCAGAGGCTCAAGAGAGTGATGCAGAGGCTCAAAAGAGCGATGCAGAGACACAAGAGAGTGATGCAGAGGCACAAAGAGGGATGCAGAGGCACAAGAGAGTGATGCAGAGGATTAATAGAGGGATGCAGAGGCTCAAGAGAATGATGCAGAGACTCAAGAGAGTGCTGAAAAAAGGCTCCAGAGAGGGATGCAGAGGATCAAGAGAGTGATGCAGAGGCTCAAGAGAGAAAGGGAGAGGCTTAAGAGAGTGATGCAGAGGCTCACGAGAGTGAAGCAGAGGCTCAAGAGAATGATGTAGAGGCTTAGGAGAGGGATGCAGAGGCTCATTAGTATGATGCAGAGGCTCAAGAGAGTGATGCAAATGATAAAATTCAATGTGTTTTCGTTAGAATTAACTAAAATGTTCCCGATTTTCCGTTTATATTACCGATGAAAAATGTACACGTAAAACCGCTCTAATCCGGCTGAAACGTCGATATATGTAATTAAACAGAACTTCTCCCCCTTTTCAATATCTTACTCAGTATTTTAACGAGAAAAGAAATAGTTGATTGAAAATGGAGTGTTTAAGGTTAATTTCTAATCAATAATGTGTTTGCATCTTTTTATCGTATATTTAATGAATTAATAACAATAACTGAAAATTTACAAAAACGTGGAAAAACCGCAAAATATTGCCTAATTCGATGATATTTTGTTATATCACATAAATGAAAAGGGGATGATAACGTCAAAATATTGCTGAATTCGATGATTTTTAGTACGGAACAAAATGCAAGAAACTTGCTTAAATGCATATTATTCGAAAATCTGAGATTTGAAGGCCAAATCACATATCGTGATACTACATGAAATAGTATCGAAATATTGGTAAATGAATATATTTACGTAATATCAAACTACATGAAAAACGTGAAAAAAGTCATTATTATACCAAATATGAGGATTTTAACTTCGAATCATAGAGCTACGTTTCAAATTTTTTAGACCCTAGAAAAGACCGTATAAAGATGTTGCTTCTAATACAAATGATAAAATCAATATGTTTTCATTAAAATTAACTAAATGTTCCTGATTTTTGGTTAATATTACCGATGGAAGATGTACACGTAAAACCGTTCTAATTCGGCTGAAACGTCGATATATGCAATAAAAACAGAACTTCTCCCCTTTTCAATATCATACTCAGTATTTTAACGAGAAACAAATAGATGATTGAAAATGAAGTATTTAAGGTTATTTTCTGATCAATTATGTGTTTGCATCTTTTTTATTGTATATTTAATGAATTAATAACAATGAACGGAAATTCACAAAAACGTGGAAAAATGGCAAATATTTGCTAATTCGATGATGTTTTGTTTAAATCACATAGAGGAAAAGTGGATGATAAAGGTAAAAATATTGCTAAATTCGATGATTTTTAGTACAAAACAAAATGCAAGAATACTTGCTTAAAAATGCAAAATTTGTGAAATTCTGAGATTTGAAGACCAATCACATATCGTGAGAAAACATGAAGTAGTATCGAAATATTGGTAAAAACAAATATATTTACGTATGATCACACTACATGAATAACGTGAAAAAAGTCACTATATTACCATATTTGAGGATTTTAACTTCAAATCATAGAGCGAGGTTTCGTATTATTTACATCCAGAAAGACATATGACAATGTTGTTTCCAATACAAATGATAAATATCAATGTGTTTTCATTAGAATTAACTAAAATGTTCATGATTTTCCGTTTATATTACCGATGGAAGATGTACACGCAAAACAGCTCTAATCCGCCTGAAACGTCGATATATGCAATAAAACATAACTTCTCCCCTTTTTAATATATTACTCAGTATTTTAACGAGAAACAAATAGTTGATTGAAAATGAAGTGTTTATGGTTAATTTCTAAACAATTATGTGTTTGCATCATTTTTATCGTAATATAATGAATTAATAACAATAAACTGAAAATTCACAAAAACGTGGAAAAACGGCAAAATTGCCTAATTCGATGATATTTTGTTTATATCACATAAAGGAAAAGGGGATGATAAACGTCAAAATATTGCTGAATTCGATGATTTTTAGTACAGAACAAAATGCAAAAAACTTGCTTAAATTGCAATATTATGCGAAAATCAGAGATTTGAAGGCCAAATTACATATCGTGATACAACATGAAATAGTATCGAATTATTGGTAAAATGAATATATTTACGTAATCAAACTACATGAAAAACGTGAAAGAAGTCGTTATTTACCAAATTAGAGAATTTTAACTTCGAATCATAGAGTGACGTTTCGTATTTTTTAGACCCTAGAAAAGACGTAAAAGATGTTGCTTCTAATACAAATGATAAAATCAATGTGTTTTCATTAAATTAACTGAAATGTTCCTGATTTTCGGTTTATATTACCGATGAAAGATGTACACGTAAAACCGTTCTAATCCAGCTGAAACGTCGATATATGCAATAAAAACAGAACTTCTCCCCTTTTCAATATCTTACTCAGTATTTTAACGAGAAACAAATAGATGATTGAAAATTAGGTATTTAAGGTTATTTTCTGATCAATTATGTGTTTGCATCATTTTTATCGTATATTTATTGAATTAATAAAATAAACTGAAAATTCTCAAAAACGTGGAAAAACGCATAATATTGCCTAATTCGATGATATTTTATTATATCACATAAAGGAAAAGGGGATGATAAACGTCAAGATATTGCTGAATTCGATGATTTTTACGGATATTTACGGAAAAAAATGCAAGAAACTTGGTTAAAATGCAATATATTTTCGAAAATCTGAGATTTGAAGGCCAAATCACATATCGTGATACTACATGAAATAGTATCCAAATATTGGTAAAAATGAATATATTTACGTAAATCACACTACATAAATAACGTGAAAAAGTCAAGTCACATCCAAATCACATATCGTGAGAAAACATGAAGTAGAATCGAAATATTGGGAAAAACGAATATATTTACGTATAATCACACTACATGAATAACGTGAAAAAAGTCACTATATTACCATATTTGAGGATTTTAACTTCAAATCATAGAGCGAGGTTTCGTATTATTTAGATCCAAGAAAAGACATATGACAATGTTGTTTCCAATATAAATGATAAAATTCAATGTGTTTTCATTAGAATAAACTAAAATGTTCCTGACTTGCTTCCTTAAATGCAATATTATGCGAAAATCTGAGATTTGAAGGCCAAATCTCATATCGTGATACAACATGAAATTGTATCGAAATATTGGTAAAAATGAAAATATTTACGTAATATCAAACTACATGAAAAACGTGAAAGAAGTCATTATTATACCAATTTGAGAAATTTAACTTCGAATCATAGAGCGGCGTTTCGTTTTTTAGACCCTAGAAAAGACGTATAAAGATGTTGCTTCCAATACAAATGATAAAAATCATGTGTTTTCATTAAAATTAACTAAAATGTTCCTGATTTTCGGTTTATATTACCGATGGAAGATGTACACGTAAACTGTTCTAATCCGGTTTGAAACGTCGATATATGCAATAAAAACACAACTTCTCCCTTTTCATATCTTACTCAGTATTTTAACGGAAAACAATAGATGATTGAAAATGAAGTATTTAAAGTTATTTCCTGATCAATTTGTTTTTGCATAATTTTTATCGTATATTAAATGAATTAATAACAATAAACTGAAAATTCACAAAAACGTGGAAAAACGGCAAAATATTGCCTAATTCGATGATATTTTGTTTAAATCACATAAATAAAAAGGGGATGATAAACGTCAAAATATTGCTAAATTCGATGATTTTTAGTACGGAACAAAATGCAAGAAAACTTGCTTAAATGCAATATTATTCGAAAATCTGAGATTTGAAGGCCAAATCACATATCGTGATACTACATGAAATAGTATCGAAATATTGGTAAAATGAATATATTTACGTAATATCAAACTACATGAAAACGTGAAAAAAGTCATTATTATACCAAATATGAGGATTTTAACTTCGAATCATAGAGCTACGTTTCAAATTTTTTAGACCCTAGAAAAGACGTATAAAGATGTTGCTTCTAATACAAATGATAAAAATCAATATGTTTTCATTAAAATTAACTAAAATGTTCCTGATTTTTGGTTAATATTACCGATGGAAGATGTACACGTAAAACCGTTCTAATTCGGCTGAAACGTCGATATATGCAATAAAAACAGAACTTCTCCCCTTTTCAATATCATACTCAGTATT